>NW_006779039.1:1748654-1753832 GCF_000442215.2 Lipotes vexillifer | reverse complement strand
TAGATAGCTAGTGGGAAGCAGCTGCATAGCACAGGGAGATCAGCTTGGGTGCTTTGTGACCATCTGGAGGGGTGGGATAGGGAGGGTGGGAGGGAGGGAGCCAAAGAGGGAAGAGATATGGGAACATATGTATATGTATAACTGATTCACTCTGTTATAAAGCAGAAACTAACACACCATTGTAAAGCAATTATACCCCAATAAAGATGTTAAAAAAAAAAAAAAAAAAAAAAACCAATGGGTCAATGATGAAATCAAAGAGGAAATCAGAAAATACCTCAAGACAAATGCAAATGAAAGCACAACCAAAATCTATGGAAACTAACACACCATTGTAAAGCAATTATACCCCAATAAAGATGTTAAAAAAAATAATAAAAAAAAAAACCAATGGGTCAATGATGAAATCAAAGAGGAAATCAGAAAATACCTCAAGACAAATGCAAATGAAAGCACAACCATCCAAAAATCTATGGGGTGCAGCAAAAACTCTTCTAAGAGGGAAGTTCATAGCAATATAGGCCTTCCTCAAGAAACAAGAAAAATCTCAAATAAAATCCTAATCTACCACCTAAAAGTCTTAGAAAAATAAGAACAAACAGAGCCCAAAGTCAGCAGAAGGATGGAAATAATAAACATCAGACAGGAAATAAAATAGAGATCAAAAGGGCAATAGTAAAGAGTGGTGAGACCAAGAGCTAGTTTTTTGAAAATATAAATAAAATTGATCAACCTTTGGCCAGGCTTACCAAGAAGAAAAGAGAGAGGACCCAAATAAACAAAATAGGAAATGAAAGAGGAAAAATAACAACCGATACCACAGAAATACAAAAAAAAAAAAAATCATAAGATGCTAACAAACTGGACAACCTAGAAGAAACAGAGAAGTTTCTAGAAACGTACAGCCTGCCAAGACTGTGTCAAGAAGAAACAGACAATTTTAATTGACTGATCACTAGAAGTGAAATTAAATCTGTAATAAGAAAAAACTCCCAGCAAACAAAAGTTCAGGACCAGATGGTTTCACAGGGGAATTCTACCAAACATATAAAGAAGGACTAACACTTATTCTTCTCGAATTATTCCAAAAAATTGAAAAGAAGGGTACACTCTGAAATTCATTCTACAAGGCCACCATTACCCTGATATCAAAACCAGACAAAAACATTATGAAAAAAGAAAATTTTTGATGAATACAGATGGAAAAATCATTAACAAAATACTAGCAAACCAGATCCAACAATGTATAAAAAGGATCATACAGCATGATCAAGTTGTTTTTATTCCAGGTTCACAAGTATGGTTCAACATACAAAAATCAATGTGATACACCACATTACAAAAGGAAAGACAAAAATCACATGGTCATCTCAATAGATGCAGGAAAACCACTTGACAAGCTTCAACATCCATTCTTGATAAAATCTCTCACCAAAGTGGGTATTGTGGGAACATATCTCAACATAATAAAGTCCATTTACAACAAATCCACAGCCAACATAATACTCAATGGTGAAAAGCTAAAAGCCTTCCTGCTAAATTAGGAACAAGACAAGGATGCTCACTTTTACCACTTCGTTTTAACGTAGTATTGGAAGCCCTAGCCAGAGCAATTAGATGAGAAAAAGAAATAAAAGTTATCTAACTTAGAAGTGAAGAAATAAAACTCACTATTTGCAGATGACATGATACTCTATATGATACTGTAAAGTCTCCAGCCCCAAACTATCAGAACTAATAAATGAATTCAGCAAGGTTGCATAATACAAGATAAATATACAGAAACCTGTTGCATTTCTCTACACTAATAATGAAATATCCAAAAGAGGAAGTTAAGCAAATAATTCTGCTTAAAATCACAACAAAATAAATTAATAAAATACCTAGGAATAATCTTAACCAAGGAGGAGAAATACTTATACTCTGAAAACTATAAAACATTGATGAAGGAAACTGAAGCTGATTCAAAGAAATGGAAAGATAGCCTGTGCTCTTGGATTGGAAAATTAATATTATTAAAGGGAACATACTACCCAAAGCAATCTACAGATTTATTGCAATCCCTACCAAAATACCTAGTTCACAGAACTAGAACAAATCTAATATTTATGCGGAACCACAAAAGACCTCAAACTGCCAAAGCAATCCTGAGACAAAAGAACAAAGCTGGAGCAATAACTCTCCTAGTCTTCAGACTATACTACAAAGGTACAGAAATAAAAACTGAGTGGTATTGACACAAAAACAGACACATCAATCAATGGAACAGAATAGAAAGCCCAGAAATAAACTCACACACCTATGGTCAATTAATCTATGAAAAGGAGCAAGAATATACAATGGAGAAAAAACAGTCTACTCAGTAAATGGTGCTGGGGAAACTGGACACCTACGTGTAAAAGAATGAAATTAGAACATTCCCTCACAGAATATATACAGAAATAAACACAAAATGGTTTAAAGGCCTAAATGTAAGACCTGAAACCATAAAAGTCCTAGAAGAGAAAATAAGTGGAACACTCTAACATAAATTGTAGTAACATTTTCTTGGATCAGTCTCCTTAGGAAAAAGAAATAAAAGCAAAAACGAACAAATGGGACCTAATTAAACTTAAAAGTTTTTGCACAGCAAAGGAAATCATTGAAAAAACAAAAACACAATCTATGGAATGGGAGAAAATATTTGAAAATGATGCAACCAACAAGGGTGCTATATCTAAAATAAATAATCAGCTCTTAAAACTCAGTATCAAAAAAACAAAGACAACCTAATTAAAAAGTGGGTAGAAGACCTGAATAGACATTTTTCCAATGAAGAAATACAGATGGCCAACAGGCAATGAAAAGACACTCAACATCATTAATCATCAGAGAAATGCAAAGTAAAACTACAATGAGGTACCACCTCACACCTGTCAGAAGGGCCATCATCAAAAACTCTACAAATAATAAATGCTGGAGAGGGTGTGGAGAGAAGGGAACCCTCCCACACTGTTGGTGGGAATGTAAGTTGGTGCAGTCACTATGGAGAACACTATGGAGGGTCCTTAAAAAACTAAAAATAGAGCTACCATATGATCCAGGAATCCTACTCCTGGGCATATACCCAGAAAAGACAAAAACTCTACTTTGAAAAGGTACATGTACCCCAATGTTCATAGCAGCAGTATTTAAAATAGCCAAGACATGGAAGCAACCTAAGTGTCCATCAAGAGATGAATGAAGAAGATGTGGCACATGTATACAATGGAATATTACTCAGCCATAAAAAGAAACGAAATTGAGCTATTTGTAATGAGGTGGATAGACCTAGAGTCTGTCATACAGAGTGAAGTAAGTCAGAAAGAAAAAGTCAAATACTATCTATTACTCATATGTGGAATCTAAAAAATAATACAAATGAATATATATGCAAGACAGAAACACACAGATATAGAAAACAAATTTGTGGTTACCGAATGGGAGAGGGAATGTGGGAGGCACAAATTAGAGGTACAGTATTAACAGATATAAACTGCTATATGTAAAATAGATTAACAACAAGGATATACTATATAGCACAGGGAATTATAACCATTATCTTGTAATAACCTATAATGGAATATAATATGCAAAAATACTGAATCACTATGTTTGTACACCTGAAAGTAACGCAATATTATAAATCAACTATACTCCAATTTAAAAAAGGACATTAGATAAAAATTAAGGAAATCTGAATAAACTATGGACATTAGTTTATAATATTCTACCAATATTGGTTCATTAATCAATACTAATGTAAGATGTTACTAATAGGCGAAATTATTTGAAAGGTTCTGTGGGAACTCTGTACTATCTTCTCAATTTTTCTGTGAATTTAAAACTCTTCTAGAAATAAGGTCTATTTACCAAAAAAAAAAAAAAATGCTAAACAAAGAAATCAAAATCTCCCCCATGGTTAAATCCTCTGAACCCATCCCTTCCCCTCTGTCTTCAGAATAACCTTGAAGCCCCTGAGATTCATACCCTCATCTTGAGAGAAAATTCTCCATGGGTGCTTTTGTCTCTGAACATCTTGGAAGGTGAGGCACTAAGTGCCCTTTTGTTCCTGACTTTCTTTTCAAGGGTATTTGTTTAGTGAACAGCCTTGGAAGAGAGAGACGGTGTCTTACTCCAGAGGAAAGGGTAAATTTGCTTACCTTCTATTATAATAAAGATAATGTCTAGCTACAAGGCAAGGCCAGGTAGGTTTGCTTACAGTTTATTATAAAAGATTCAAGCTCTATAACCTTGGCATTCCTCAGCTATGACACTAACGCAATTCTTGTGCAGTATCCACCTGGATTGCTCCATGAAATCAGTGGGGGATGGGTGAGAAGAACTGGTAACGCATTGAAGTTCATGCTTTATTCACGAGTAATAATTTCCTTGGTCTGTGACTCAGGATTCATCATTGTGACTGTGGCAGGCAGACTTATAAACTAGCAAGCAGGGTAAAACCCCAGATACTGCACATTTTCTGACACCATGGTCTTGATGGTCAAGTCCCAGCCCTGTTTCCAGTCACATCTCCTGTCATTTCTCCTTTGATACCCTTTGTTTCAGCCACATTTACTTGCACTTGCTTGAATGATCTGTGGAAGTTCAGCCAAGGGTGCTGCTTTCTACTTATTTATCTTTGTTCCATAGTCCTTCCTATTGGCACTTTGCCCCCCACACTGTGTTCCATGACTTCAGCTGTGTTCTTAGAGCAGACTGCTTAGTGCCCTCTGCTATCTCAGATAGTTTTGTGTTTGTACTTGTTGGTCTCTTCCTCTATATCGCCATGTAGTAGGCACACATAAAATATTTATTGAATGGGTAAAAGAAAAGTGAAGCTTTTTTACATAACTTGTCTCAGTTGGTGCTTGATACTATGAGTCACATGTGGGACCGATGTTGCACACCAAGAGACCTGCAAGTTCAGTAACTGCCCCCAATCTCCATCTGGTGCCCTAGATTCTGGGAGTTCTAGGTACTTACTTCCTCTGACTAGCCTGTTAATGCCCTAATAATAGAATTCCTGGCATCCCTTCTGCTTCAGAATATACCTACTCATGTCATATAAGTTAAGCTGTATTATATCTCTTTGGGGGTCAATGGCGTATAAATATGGCACAACAAACAATCTTCCACCTTTTCCCTCTCTCCTTCAGC
>NW_006779039.1:1668102-1748535 GCF_000442215.2 Lipotes vexillifer | reverse complement strand
AGCAGGAACAAATAAACCACACCATTCCCGAGAGGTTTTTAAATATATGTACTCATCTGTTTTTATTATTTTATTAATATTTATTTGTTTATTGTGCACCATTTTCTCTCTTTTTTTGCCAGCCAGGAAGCCTTCACTAATGTGAGAACTCCTTATCTGATAAGAGGAATCTCATTCAACAGGGTCTCTCTCACAGCAGTCTTACTAGCCAGGTGGCCTGGTTCCCCCTACCGGTACCTTCTTTCTATTTACACCTCATTTCATCTGCCAACTCAAAACTTTGTCTTCTTTTTACTTTTCCTTTTACTGAAATATAACATATTTATAGAAAAGTCCATACACATTGCTCAACTTAGTTATTACAGAGTGAATACACCTTTGTAACAACCCCTTAGATTAAGAAGTCAAGCATTTCAAGACCCCAGAAGCCCCTCATGTTCCCTCACAATCACTACTTGCCCCTTCCACTCCAAAAGAAATAGCTATTGTATCTTATAATGCTACAGATAACTTTTCCTGTTTTTCTGAACTATCTATAAATAGAACCATACAGCATGTATTATTTACATTTGGTTTTCTTACTAAAGTTTATGTTTTTGACATCCATCTATGTCGTTGCATGCAGGTCCAGTTCACTTTAATTGCTGCAGTGTTCCATCTTATTAATACAACACAATTTAATCTATCCAATCTCCTCTTGATGGACATGTGGAATGGTTTCAGTCCTTGGCTTTAATGAATGGTATTTCTCTGAACATTTGTGTACACGTTTTAAGGTATCTGTTAGTTATAAGACTAGGAGTGACATTGCTACTCACAGGATATGCATATTTTAACTGAAGAAATTATTGCTAATTTTTCTAAAGTGCTTGAATGAACTTAAATTCCCACCAGCAGTTTATGAGAGTTCTCTTAGTTATACATACATTTGTTTTCTGTATTTTTATTTTTAGCCATTCTGGTGGGTAAGAAGTGGCATCTCACTGTGGTTTAATTTGCATTTCCCTGATGTCTAATAAACTTAGCACCTTTTCATGTGCATGTTGGCCATTTTGATATCCTCCTTTGGAGAGTGCTTTTTTGAATTCTCTTGTCCATTTTTCCCTTGAGTTTTTTTCTAATAATTTTTGGATTATTTATATATTATGGATATGAATATTCCAGTTATCAACTACTGTGTAACAAACCACCCCAAACATAGGAGCATAAAACAAAAACCAATTTATTATGGTCATTAATTCTGTGGATCAGGAATCTGGATAGGGTGCAATGAGGATCACTTATCCTATGTGCCATGGACTATGGCACATAGTCTGAAGGGACACATCACAGAATGGGAATTTAGCTAATTCTCCCTAGATAAAGTTCACAATAAAAATGTTGTACTTTTCACTGTTCCCTTTCCCACACTGCTCCCCAAACCTTAGACCCTGACCCTTCACATGTGGGAGGTATGAGTTGGCACTCTACTTGAAAGAGAACATTTCTTTGTTTGCAGGCCTCTGGGGGCCCCCATACCCAACACAAGTTTAGAAAAGTCCAGGGTTTCCCTGGTGGCGCAGTGGTTGAGAGTCCGCCTGCCAATGCAGGGGACACGGGTTCGTGCCCCGGTCCGGGAAGATCCCACATGCCGCAGAGCGGCTGGGCCCGTGAGCCATGGCCGCTGAGCCTGCGCATCCGGAGCCTGTGCTCTGCAACGGGAGAGGCCACAACAGTGAGAGGCCCGCGTACCGCAAAAAAAAAGAAAAGTCCAAAGGCTATAACCTCTCACCAGTTGTGCCCCTCTGAAGGGGCATATAACAAAGGCCATGAAGGTGACTCAGCAATGTCTGGCAGACAGTTCTGAACAGTTTCGCCCATAGCAGGAACCTGTGGCTTGCCTTTGTATTCTCTTAATAGTCTCTTCTGATGAATAGAAACCCTTATTATTAATGTGGTATACTTTACAGATCTTTTACCATAAAGGATGGTATGAAATTCTCCCCCTACTCCAAGATCATAAAGATGTTGTACTATGTGTTCTTTTAGCAGCTTTATTGTTTTACTATTCTCATTTAAATTTCCAATATATCTAGGATTGTTTTTTTAGTTAAGGGTCAAATTTTATATTTTTCCACATAAACATCCAATGTAGCCAGACTCATACACTGAAAAACCTTTTTCTGTATGACAACATTTTCAAACATAAATTCTGGAAATATGCATGGGTCTGCTTTTGTTACATTTATCTATTTGTCTATCCTTGTGCTAATATCACTTTCTAAATTACTATAACTTTTATAAGTTGTTTTAGTGTATCAGTTTTATTGACATATAATTTACACTCAAAGTTCATCTATTTTAAGCACATGACTTGATTAGTTTTGAAAAAAATATACAGCTGTCTAAGCCCCCACAGTTAAGATATAGAATATTTCCATCACATCATGTGCACTTATGCAGCAAATCACTTCTCCCTCTACAGCCCCATGAACTCATTGATCTATCACTATAGTTTTCCTTTTTAGAATTTTATATAAATTGAGCTATACAGTAGGTAATCTTTTGTATCTAACTTCTTTCACTTAGTATAGTGCTTTAAAATTTTTTCCATGCTGTTATGTGCATCAATAATTTCTTCATTTTATTGTTGAGCAATATTTCATTGTAGGGGTATGTCACATTTAATTTATCCATTCATCAATAAATGGCTCTTTGAATTATTTCTAATTTTTAATTTTTATGACGAAAGGTGTGGTGAATGGTCATTTATGAGTTTTTGTGTGGGCATGTATTTTATTTATCTTGGGTAAATATCTGAGAATGAGGTTGTTAGATTTTTAAAGTAAATTTATATTTAACTTTATAGAAAACTACCAATCTATTTTCCAAAGTGGTTACACAATTTTGCATTCCCATTAACAACATATGAGAGTTATGGTTGCTCCACACCTGTAACAAAACTAGATACTGGTAATCTTTTAACTTTTAGCCATTGGAATGGGTAGGCAGAGGTATCTCATTATGGATCTGATGACTAATGTTGCTGAGCATCTTTTCATGAGCTTATTTGAGGTTTGCAGGTCTTTTATTTGCTGATGTTTCTGTTCAAAACTTTTAGCACTTTAAAAAATAATGGACTTTATTTTTTTAGGGCAGTTTTAGGTTTACAGAAAATTGAGAGGAAAATCAAATTCCTATATGCTCCCTTTCCTCCCCCCACAGTTTTGACATTTTGCATTAGTGTGGTGCATTTCTTACAACTGATAAACTAATATTAGCACATTTTATTAATTCAAGCCCATAGTTTACACTGGGATTCACTCATTGTATTGTACAGTTCTATGGGTTTTGACAAATGCATAATGTCTAGTATCCATCACCACAGAATAGTTTTGCTACCCTGAAAATCCCCTTTGCTCCACCTATTCATCCCTGCTTACCCCTAAACCCCTGGCAACCACTGATCTTTTTACTGGCTCTATAGTTTTGTTTTTCTCAAAATGTCATATAATTGTAATGATAGCCCAGACTGGCTTTATTTCACTTAGCAATGTGCATTTAAGGTTCCTTCATGTCTTTTTATTTCTTGATAGCTCATTTCTTTTTATC
This sequence comes from Lipotes vexillifer, assembly GCF_000442215.2. NCBI lineage: Eukaryota > Metazoa > Chordata > Mammalia > Artiodactyla > Lipotidae > Lipotes > Lipotes vexillifer. The sequence goes on along the minus strand of NW_006779039.1, from coordinate 1,744,944 downwards.
ACTGAGCAATATTTCATTATATAAAGGTTCTATAGTTTGTTTAACCATTTACCTATTGAAGGATATCTTCATTGCTTCCAAGTGTTGGCAATTGTGAATAAAGCTGCTATAAACATTTGTTTACAGGTTTTTGTGTAGACATAAGTTTTCACCTCATTTGGGTAAATGCTTACAAGCACAATTGCTGGACTGTATGATAAGACTATATTCAGATTTGTAAGAAACTGCCATACTGTCTTCCAAATTGGCTGTACCATTTTGCATTCCTATAAGCAATGAGTGAGAGTCCTATTGCTCCCCATCCTTGCCTGCATTCGGTGTTGTTAGTGTTATGAATTTTGGCCATTCTAATAGGTGAATAATGATATCTCACTTTTGTTTTAACTTGCAATTCCTTCATGACATATGATGAGTCCCTTTTCATGTACACATGTGTCACCTGTATCTCTTCTTTGGTGAAAGGTCTGGCCAGATCTTTCATACATTTTTAAAATTAGGTTGTTTGTGTTCAGTTGTAAGAATTTTAAATGTATTTTAGATAACAGTCCTTCATCACAAATGTGTTTTGTAAATATTTTCTCCCAGTCTGTGGCTTCTAGTTACATTCTGTTAACATTTTTAGCAGAGCAGAAGTTTATAATTTTAATGAAATCTAGTCAGCTTATTTTTTCTCTTTTGTAGATTGTGATTTTGATGCTGTATGTAGAAAATCATCACAAACTCCAAGTTCATTTAGCTATTCTCCTCTGATATTTTCTAGAATTTTTATAGTTTAGGTCTATGATTCAGTTTTGAGTTTATTTTTGTGAAAGGAGTAAGGTCTGTGTCTAGATTCGGGTTTTTTGTTTTGTTTTGTTTTCTGCACGTGGATGCCCAGTTGTTCCAGCATCATTTGCTGGAAAGACCATCATTTCTCCATTGATTTGCTTTTGCTCATTTGTTAATTATCTATATTTCTGTGGATCTATTTATGGGTTCTCTATTCTGTTCCATTAACCTATTTGCCTGTACTTTCACTAATATTACACTGATTTGATTACCATAGCTTTATAGTGAGTCTTGAAGTCAAATAGTGTCAGTCCTTTGACTTCTTTATTCTTTAATGTTGTGTTGGCTACCACGCGTCTTTTGCTTTTCCATATAAACTTTAGAACCAGTTTGTCCCTGTCTAAAAAAAAACTTGCTGGATTTGGGTTGGGATTGCATTGAATCTATATCTCAGTGTGGGAAGAACTGTCATCATAACAATACTGATTTTTTTCTATCCCTGAACATAGAATATCTATCCATTTATTTAGATCTTCTTTGATTTCTTATATCAGAAAATTGTAGCTTTCCTCATATAGATGTTGTACATATTTTGCTTAATTATTTCATGTTTTTGATTCTAATGTAAATGGTGGAATGTTTTGAATTTCAAATTCCAGCTGTTCATTGCTGGTATATAAGAAAGTAATTGAGGGTTTCCCTGGTGGTGCAGTGATTGAGAGTCCACCTGCCAATGCAGGGGACACGGGTTCGTGCCCCAGGCCGGGAAGATCCCACATGCCGCAGAGCGGCTGGGCCCGTGAGCCATGGCCGCTGAGCCTGCGCATCCGGAGCCTGTGTTCCGCAATGGGAGAGGCCACAACAGCGAGAGGCCTGTGTACCAAAAAAAAAAAAAAAAAAAAAAGCAATTGAATTTTGTATATTAACCTTGGATACTAAAACCTTATAATTTAGCAGTTCCGGGGTCTTTTTTGTTGATTCTTCAAGATTTTCTACATAAACAATTATGTCATCTGTGAATAAAGATACTGTTACTGTTATTTCTTCCTTCCCAATATGTATATCTTTTACTTCTTTTTCTTGTGTTATTGCATTAACTAGAACTTCAAGTGAAATTCTTGAATAAGAGTGTTAAGAAAGTGAATGCTTGCCTTTTTCCTTATCTTAGGAAAAAGCTTCTCATTTCTTATCATTAAATATGCTAACTGTAGGGATTTTGTAGATTTTTTTAATCAAGTTGAAATATCTCTATTTCTAGTTTGCTAAGAATGTTTAAATATGAATGGGTGCTGGATTTTGTAAAATATTTTTTTCTTCCTCTTCGATAGTCTGTTGATATGATAAATTACATTAATTGAAATTTGAGTATTGAATGAGTTTACATACTTGGGACAAATCCCACATGGTCATGGTGTTTGATTCTTTTTACACAGTATATTTGGTTTGAAAAAGAAGTTGAGGATTTTTATGTCTATATTAATGAGAAATATTGGTCAGCAGTTTTCCTTTCTTGTAATGTCTTTTTCTGACTATGGTATTCAGATAATGCTGGCCTTATCTGAATACCATAAAAAGTATTAGAAAGTTAGAAAGTATTCCCTCTGATTCTATTTTCTGGAAGAAATTGTAGAGAATTGACATCATTTTTTCCCTTAAATGTTTGGCAGAATTCAAAAATTAAACAATCTGGGCCTGGTGCTTTCTATTTTGGAAGGTTATTATTTATTGATTGAATTTCTTAATAGATTGAGACCTATTCAAGTTATCTATTTCTCCTCATGTGAATATTTGTAGATTTTTTTTCAAGTGATTAGTCCATTTTATCTAACTTATCAAATTTGGGGGCATAGAGTTGTTCTTAATATTACTCTTTTATTACCCTTTTAATGCCCATGCTATAAGTTATGATGGCCTCTCTTTCATTTCAGATGTTATTAATTTGTCTTCTTTCTTTTTTCTTGGTTAGCCTGCCTAGAGATTTATCAAATGTATTAATCTTTTCAAATAACTATTTTTCAGTATTGTTAATTTTCTCTATCACTATCCTGTTTTCAATTCAATTGCTTTTGACTCTAATTATTTAAAATTATTTCTTTTCCTCTACTTTGGATTTAATTTGCTCTTCTTTTTCTAGTTACCTAAGGTGGAAGCTTAGACTATTGACTTCAGATCTTTTTTAACACTCCACTCAAAAATAGCAGAATATGCATTCTTTTCAAGTGCACATGGGATATTTATCAAGATACACCACTCCTGGATAATTACACATATATCAATAAATGTATTTTTTCCTTCTACTAACTTTGGGTTTTGTTTGTTCCTCTTTCTCTAGTTGCTTTAGGTGTAATGTTAGGTTGTTTATTTAAGATTTTTCTTGTTTCTTGAGGTAAGATTGTATTGCTATAAACTTCTCTCTTAGAACTGCTTTTGTTGCATCCATTTACTGTATAAACTTTAAGCTTCACCCAAGGTATATAATAGGATTATGAAGTTCAGACAAACCATCTTTAAGGAGCCTGTGATGGGATTTCAATGGAGGAGTGGATCCTAGGTCTTGTGGCTTGGATGCCACTCAGATGGGTTGGCTGCACATGTGTAGCTCTGAGGGCTGTAAGAGACAAGCAAACTCATATCCTGATGTAGGAATGGGACTGAAGACTGTGATAAAAAAGCAAATTAACCCTTCTGTTAGCCTTCTGAGCCCATAGCATCTCCTTGTGACCTGCTGAGTAGCAAACAGAGTTAGAGAATAGAGTGACAGAGAATAGAAGTGTATCACTCAAGGTTCTTAGTTGCAGGCAAAAAAATCTCACTCAGACTTATATAAGCACAAAAAGAATGAGCTAAAAGGGAATTGGGTAACCCACATACTCTTGGGGGAGTGATGGTGAACCAGACATGGAAACCTCCTGGATAAGATCAAGGCCCCAATTGAGCTGGAGAAGGCCGCCATGTGATTTCCTACCATATAGGGGCACAAACACTGCAGCTTGCACCACTGATGTAAGGCATGGAATGCTCGTACTAGAACCATAGAGGCAACTTCTGGCTCAGGAGACAGGTGGTGCTAGCTCTGTTGCCACTACCTCCAGCCAAGGGGATTCTGCAGAGTCACTGCTTCTTCCCATCTCTATCTAGCCTTAGATTTAGAGTCAGGGAAGCCAGGATAAGTGAATTAATGTTTGTCACTTTGACTTTTCAATATCTACCTTTCATCTCACACACACATCTATTTTTTTTCTCCTATTGAAAATAATGCTATTTAACGCCCTTACAGCTGAAAATACATTTAGCGGTATCCCAAAAGGCACAAATCCAAAGGCTTATCAGTTCCTGCAACAGGTTACAAGTCTACAATCTCTAGATGGTATGCAACAACAAAACACCTATGTGTCTGCCTGACAAGATGTAACCATCCTTTGTATAAAAGAAGTTCTCACCTTGTCTTCAAAGTGAGGAGATACAAAGTCCACAAAAATTACTGTATCTACTTCTGGGAAAAAACCACATGATCAATCACTGATATATATTAATTTCTCCTTGAACTCAGTCACAATATATTTGAACAAGCTTTTGTATAAGGAAGGGGAAGGAGAAGAGAAAGGAAGAAAACTGAATACAAGCTGAAGGAGTCTGTTTCTGCATCTCATCACCATATATGACATTTTTACCTTCTTTTTTCTACTTCTCATTTCGTATTTACTTTTCCCTCAGCTATGACCTCAGTTGGTTAGGGTTCTCTGTCTGGTAGGGTAAACCAAACCTACATCCCCAAAGGATCTGAAGTCTTAATGGTCCTGCCCTCTTTTGGTTTCAATGATTTTCCATTGACTTTTACTTTTTGATATGAAAGTACTTTTTTAAAGTACCGGAGAATCCCTTGGGTCCAGACACAATGCTCACTATTCTCATTGTATAGCAGCAATCCAACTCCCCTTTGGTAATAAGGATCAGTCACCACAGCTGTATAATAAATCATCCCTTTCTTTGGCTCTTGGTTCAATAGAATGAAGAGCCCAAAATGTTCAGGTAGTTGTCTTACCTTGTATTCAATGGAACTATTGTTGTATTCTCTTATGAAAGCACTGCTCTTTTGGAAGCCAAGATTCCCAAAATAGAAATGCTTTGAGTTGTGGATGATAGTAAACAAAACACTAACTGGTGTTATTGACTGAATTACATATTCCTTCAAAATTAATCTGTTGGAGCAATAACCCTTCATGTGACTGTATTGGATATAAGACCTTTAAGGAGGTGCCTAAGATTAAATGAGGTCATAAGAGTGAATCCTTGATCTGCTAAAACTGATATCCTTATAAAACAGGAAGAGACATTAGATATCTCTCTCTCCACTATGTGAGGACACAGTGAGAAGGTGGCCATCTGCAAGCCAGGAAAAGAGATCTCACCAGGAGCCAAATCCTGCTGGAAACTTGATCTTGGACTTCCCAGCCTGCAGAACTGTGAAAAAATACATTTCTGTTGTTTAAGCCACCCAGTCTATGGTATTTTGTTATGCTAGCCTGAGAAGATTGAGATAACTGGTCTCTGATTCAAAGCGCATACCACATCCTGTAAAGCAGAGCTCCATCATTTCAGGTTGTTTTATCCCAACAGTATACACTTTTACGATCGTTATGCCAGATACTTCTAAGTAATGAGGTATATGGTAGAACAGTGAATTACATGAGCATGAGATTATTTATTGTTACACTTTTTTGGGTATTTTTGCAGTGAAATTATTTCTTTGATCAGCAGTGCCATGTTAGAGCACCAGAATCACAACTAACTGCTGAACGATCATTGACAGGAAGACTCTGGAACTCACCAGAAAAGATACCTCACATCCAAAGACAAAGGAGAAGCTGCAATGAGATGGTAGGAGGGGCGCAATCACAATAAAATCAAATCCCATAACTGCTGGGTGGGTGACTCACAAACTGGAGAACACTTATACCACAGAAGTCCACCCTCTGGAGTGAAGGTTCTGACCCCCATGTCAGGCTTCCCAACCTGGAGGTCCAACAACGGGAGGAGGAATTCCCAGAGAATCAGACTTTGAAGGCTAGCAGGATTTGACTGCAGGACTTCGACAGGACTGAGAGTAACAGAGACTCCATTCTTGGAGGGCACACACAAAGTAGTGTGCGCATGAGGACCCAGGGGAAAGGAGCAATGACCCCATAGGAGACTGAACCAGACCTACCTGCTAGTGTTGGAGGGTCTCCTGCAGAGGCGGGGTGGGGGTGGCTCTGTTTCACCGTGGGGACAAAGACACTGGCAGCAGAAGTTCTGGGAAGTACTCCTTGGCATGAGCCCTCCTGGAGTCCACCATTAGCCCCACCAAAGAGCCTGTAGCCTCCCGTGCTGGATCACCTCAGGCCAAACAACCAACAGGGAGAGAAACCAGCCCCACCCATCAGCAGACAAGTGGATTAAAGTTTTACTGAGCTCTGCTCACCAGAGCAACACCCAAATCTACCCACCACTAGTCCCTCCCGAAAGGAATCTTGCACAAGCCTCTTAGATAGCCTCATCCACCAGAGAGCAGACAGCAGAAGCAAGAAGAACTACAATCCTGCAGCCTGTGGAACAAAAACCATATTCACAGAAAGATAGAAAAGATGAGAAGAGAGAGGGCTATGTACCAGATGAAGGAACAAGATAAAACCCCAGGAAAATAACTAAATGAAGTGGAGATAGGAAACCTTCCACAAAAATAATTCAGAATAATGATAGTGAAGATGATCCAGGACCTCGGAAAAAGAATGGAGGCAAAGATTGAGAAGATGCAAGAAATGTTTAACAAGGACCTAGAAGAATTAAAGTACAAATAAGCAGAGATGAGCAATATGATAACTGAAATGAAAAATACACTAGAAGGAATCAATAGCAGCTGAATAATGCTGGAGAAAGTTGCACGATTATCAACTTCCAGCCTCCAACACCGACCACCTGGCAATTCTACCACATGCCTCTGGTCAACTTACCCTCCCATTTTATCCACAATAGCTATATCAAACCTTAGCTACTATACTCAAACCTCTAACTTCTCCTCTAACTTCCCCTCACTCTCAGCATAGGACCTCACTTCCTAGTTCACACACATACACAAAATGGAAATCAACAGAAGGAAATTTCCCTATTCTTTGTATATCAAACCTACAAGACTACCTGTTTCATTCATTATGTTAGAGAAAGTGACCACCCTTCTGTCTTGGTTGAATACTTCCGCCCTTGCTTTGGATCACACTTGGTCCCAATTTCTCATAGCTTTACCCTATTAATTATCCCTTCTCCAGGCTCTATGTTCAACTGCTACTTCTTTTCTAGAATTTGAGTAATGGCAGAGCTGGGCTTCTGATAAGTTGGTCAGGCTATTGTGTGTAACTAGCTGTCTTTTACTGGAAGAAAATTCAGTGCATTTCTGGAGCATGGTGGTTTAGGACAGTGGTATCTAATATGAGGTACATGGGAGTGATCCATTGTGTTGTGAGAAAGAAGACACTACAACTTGTTTCTATGTCTTTAAATTTAAAAAGTGAGACAGGGAATTCCCTGCTAGTCCAGTGGTTAGGTCTCCGTGCTTTCACTGCAGAGGTTCCGGGTTCTATCCCTGGTTGTGGGACTAAGATCTCACAGGCCACACTGTGCAGCCAAAAAAAAAAAAAAAAAATTAAAAATTGAGACAGAAATTTGTCTTCCCATTATGAAGTATTCATGTTGACCTGTTGCCCTCCTCTCAGTTTTCTCATTCATGTGGCAGACAGTCCTGAGCTTCTGTTGTGGGAGAGGTACCCTGAGCTAAGAGGGAAGATGCAGTGTCCCAGCATTTACATCAGGGCCCTCATAACTCTATATCATCATTTTGAGCAGGTCATGGGTGCTAAGTTAAATGAATTTAGAGATATCAACTATTTTTTTAAATGATAGCTTTTTCTTCTCTTTTTTTAATTGGGGTATAGTTGTTTTACAATGTTGTGTTAGTTTCTACTGCACAGCAAAGTGGAGTTATCTATTTTATACATATTAGTGTATATATGTCAATCTCAATCTCCCAATTCATCCCCCCCCTTTTCCCCACTTGGTGCCCATACGTTTGATCTCTACATCTGTGTCCCTATTTCTGTCCTGCAAACCAGTTCTTCTGTACCATTTTTCTAGGTTCCACATATATGCATTAATTCACAATATTTATATTTCTCTTTCTGACTCACTTCACTCTGTATGACAGTCTCTAGATGCATCCACATCTCTACAAATGACCCAATTTTGTTACTTTTTATGGCTGAGTAATATCCCATTGTATATATGTACCACATCTTCTTTATCCATTCATCTGTCAATGGACATTTAGGTTGCTTCCATGACCTCGCTATTGTGAATAGTGCTGCAATGAACATTGGCGTGCATTTGTCTTTTTGAATTACGGTTTTCTCTGGGTATATACCTAGGACTGGGATTGCTGGGTCATATGGTAGTTCTCATTTTAGTTTTCTAAGGAACCTCTGTACTGTTTTCCATAGTGGCTGTATCAATTTACATTCCCACCAACAGTGCAATAGGGTTCCCTTTTCTCCACACCCTCTACAGAATTTATTGTTTGTAGATTTTCTGATGATGACCATTCTAACCAATATGAGGTGATACCTCATTGTAGTTTTGATTTATAGTTCTCTAATAATTAGTGATATTGAGCATTTTTTCATGTGCCTTTTGCCCATCTGCATGTCTTCTTTAGAGAAATATCTATTTAGGTCTTCCACCCAATTTTTTTTTCTTTTTTTTGCGGTACACGGGCTTCTCACTGCCGTGGCCTCTCCCGTTGCGGAGCACAGGCTCTGGACACGCAGGCTCAGTGGCCATGGCTCACGGGCCTAGCCACTCCACGGCATGTGGGATCTTTGAGGACCGGGGCACGAACCCACGTCCCCTGCATCAGCAGGCGGACTCTCAACCACTGTGCCACCAGGGAAGCCCCACCCATTTTTTGATTGGGTTTTTTTTTTTTAATATTGAGCTGCATGAAACTGTTTATATATTTTGGAGATTAATCCTTTGTCCGTTGATTCATTTGCAAATATTTTCTCCCGTTCTGAGGGTTGTCATTTCGTCTTGTTTATGGTTCCCTTTGCTGTGCAAAAGCTTTTAAGTTTCATTATGTCCCACTTGTTTATTTTTGTTTTTATTTCCATTACTCTAGGAGGTGGATCACAAAAGATCTTGCTGTGATTTATGTCAAAGAGTGTTCTTCCCACATTTTCCTCTAAGATTTTTATAGTGTCTGGTCTTACATTTAGGTCTTTAATCCATTTTGTGTTTATCAGAGTTGTGCTACCATCACCACAAATTCCAAAACATTTTCATGACCCCAGATAGAGACTCCATGCCCATTAACAGTCACTCCTCTTTTCCCCTCAACTCTCCCCTCAACTGTGGACAACCACTAAACTACTTTCTGTCTCTATGGATTTGCCTATTTGTGGTACTTCATATAAACTAAATGACATAACATATGTCCTTTTGTGTCTGGCTTCTTTTACTTATTATAATGCTTTCAAGGTTCATCTACATTGTAGCATGTATCAATACTTCATTCCTTTTTATAGCCAATAATATTAGATATTATGAATAGGCCACATTTTGTTTATACATTCATCTGTTGATGGACATTTGGGTTGTTTCCACTGTTTGGCCATTATGAGTAACACTGTTATATATATTCTTGTACAAGTTCCTATGTAGATGTGTGTTTTCATTTCTCTTGGGTAAATATCTAGTGGTGGAATTTCTGGGTTATATGAAAACTATGTTTAGCCTTTGATTAACTGTAAAACTGTTTTCTAAAGTGGCCACACCATTTTACAATCCCATCAGCAATGCATGAGGATTCTAATTTCCTCACATCCTCTCCAACACAGAGAATGAGAGAAAATATTTGCAAAGTATATATATGCTATAGGACTTGTATTTAGAATATAAAAAGAACACTTGGTCTTCTCTGGTGTCGCAGTGGTTGAGAGTCCGCCTGCCGATGCAGGGGACACGGGTTCGTGCCCCGGTCTGCGAAGATCCCACATGCCACAGAGCAGCTGGGCCTGTGAGCCATGGCCACTGATCCTGTGCATCTGGAGCCTGTGCTCTGCAATGTGAGAGGCCCACGTACTGCAAAAAAAAAAAAAAAAAAAAAAAAAAAAAGAACTCTTAAAACAAAAAAGACAAATGACCTAAAATGAGCTAAGGATCTGAGTAGACATGTCTCCAAGATGATATATAAGAAGTTAAAAAGCATATGAAAAAATGCTCAACATCACTAGGTATTAGGGAAATGTAAATCAAAACTACAATGATATACTATATCACATGCACTAGGATGACTAAAATCAAAAAGATATCATTCAGTTTTAACTCAACTCACCGTCACAAGGTAGATAAGTGCTTTAAAATTTTTTCTGCAAATAAACAGCAGATTGAAGATAATACCAATGATACAAGCATAAATGAATGACAAGAAAATGACACCTCTGACACTTAAACTAATCTGGGAACAAACCGTTTGTAAGCTACATGACAAGCTAGTCATATGTGACAAAAGAATTGGTGAAAAGTTGAAATTATCAAGACAATATGAAATGTGATATTTCATCATTATCGTTGGTGATGAACCTTGCATTAAATGTATATTATTCCTTGAGAAATTAGCAAATTGCAGGGTAAAACCATCAGCGTTTATAAGATATTTGCAGGTATTTTTAAGTTAATATTTATATTATCCTTCTTAAAATTCTAGATTTAAATATGTTTTATAATATAGATGAGATTGTCCAGTGGTACATGTATGTAAGCTATAAATAAATATTCATATATGGGGGATAGATGATCGAAAATGTTAAACTGATAGGATGGGCAATCACAAAAGTGTGAAGATTACTGTTTTAGAACACAGACCTGGACATATGCCCTAACTGAACCCTTTACTAGATGGTTTACTTTGCACCAGTTATTTAGCCACTTTATGCTTCTGAAAGCATAGATGTTCTGCATCTGAAAAATTGCAATATTAATATCCTCTACTTTATGGAGTTGCTGTGAAAATTAAATGATATAATGCACATTTAAAAACACAGTGCCTGCATGTAGCACATGCTCAATAAACATGATGATAATGATGATGAAGATGATGATGATGATTTGATAATGCAAGAAAAGAAAAAGAAGAAGAAATCTTGGTGGGAGGAGGGTAACAGAGAGAGATTATAACCCAGTACAATAACAAACTAGATTTAAATATGAGGCCTAACTGTCCTGCAGCCCTGGGGAATGTACAGCGTACTGTATCACAGTATCTCTGTCACCTCACCCTTATGGCCCTGTCTGCTACTTGTCTAAATTCTTTCTCCTCCCTACAAGGTTCCCCAACACTACTTATTTCCAAACTCCATTCTTCCTGGCTCACTAGAGGAAAGGGGAAAACACCTGTTACTTTATTATGCTGAGGAATTTAATTCTTGTTGATCTTGCCTCTTCCACCTTCACTTTGCCCACTGGCTCTGCCCCTCATGGCTGCATGGCCCTAATAACATGATTTTATAACCAAAGGATTTTTTCCTAATAAAATTCCGTTTTCCTCCAGGGCCAACATACTCAAATTGCAGCCAGCTCTTAAAATAACAATTGTTTTCCTCCCACTATAAAGGAACAAATGAATAATTGAATGAATGAGCCATCTTCTCTCCTCACTGAAAGACCTCAGGGCCTCCTTTCCAATCAAATAAGCAGACTTACTCTGTTACCTCCTACGTTCCCTAAAAGCTGCCCTTCATTCTGTCGCTCCAGGCTGATTCGACTTCCTTAAACTCTCTTCAAGTCACTGGGCATTGGCCTTGGCAGTACGGGGTGGGGGCGACAATGGAGATTGTCCAGTTTACAGAAGAGGAAGCAGCCAGATGTGGCAATTTCAGGGAATAGGAAACTTGGGTGGTAGATTAAATTCTCATAAGCAAAAAGCTAACTTTTCTGTGTTTCAGATTTTTGTCTGTAAAACAAGGGGATAGAACCAGATTAGAGAGAACACCTTTTAAACCATGCAGGGGAGTGCTTTATATTCCCTTGGTGTTGTGAGACAGGAAAAGGGCTGAACACTACTGAATTTGATTATCTAACAATAAACCAGACACAAGAAGGTCCAGGCTCTTAAAATTGGCCACCCACAGAGGTTATCCTTGGATGGGGAGATTAGAGTAGTTGTTATTTTCACCTTTTATATTCGCATATTTTTCAAAACTTATATTACTGCAATGTGCTGATTTTCTAATCAGTCACCACATAATGTCAAGTGAAAAACTTAGACAGCAAGTTTACATATACAGTCTGATCTCAGTTTTGCATAAACATTTGTATGTATACATAAGAAAATGCCTGAAAGGAAATTAGCCCAATATGCAACTGTATTTTTCTTTGAGTGGTGGTATTGTGATGATTTTATTTTCTCTGTACTGATATACAATAAATGTTATACAACAAGCACAACTTTTTTTTTTTTTTTTTTGTGGTACGCGGGCCTCTCACCGCTGTGGCCTCTCCCTTTGCGGAGCACAGGCTCCAGACGTGCAGGCTCAGTGGCCATGGCTCACGAGCCTAGCCGCTCCACGGCATGTGGGATCTTCCCGGACCGGGGCACGAGCCCATGTCCCCTGCATCGGCAGGCGGACTCTCAACCACTGCACCACCAGGGAAGCCCCAGCACAACTTTTTTAACAGGAAAAAATAAAACATTTAAAAATTACATTTAAAAGCCCTGTTTTGCTACCAAAATGGTGACAAAATGACTCCAGCCCTGCTCCACTTCCATCCTCAGCAATGGGCTGAGTATCTTCCTGTTTGAGGTTTGATTTTGGTATTTGTTTCTCCCTCAGCTCTGGGACCAATGGAGCCTACCAGGCCTGTGTTTTGCCACATGTTTATAGAGTCCTGGAGAAGTCCAACGAGTGTACATGTACTCTGTTACTGCCTTTCTTCAAGCGCACTCAGATATACCACAGGGCAAAGCTGGTGCTTGCTGAAGAGATGCTAGGCCAAGATTAGGCCATTCTGGTCCCCAGCCCTGAGGCCATTACCAGTCATTCAAGTGTACTTCTGTCTGGCAAGTTTCTACCTCTGCAAATTATACAACAGCTGTTTCATCAAAGAAGGCAGACATTATAGCACTCATGTAACACTGCCCTCCACCTTCTGAAAGTGTGATAAGCTATCTGCAGAGGCCCTCTAGAACTGGAGAAGTTAGATCCTCAGATCCTGGCACAGTCCCTGATGCCCTGAAATCCCCTTCTTTTTCTCCTTGGGATCTCTGGGCTGGTGCTAATGCAAATGCAAGCTTATAGGGAACTTGGGTGTCAATATGAGCCTCAACTCTCTGGTTCACTTGTAGCCTGCAATCCTACTGGTTTGTGGCTTCACTCTCAGCCCCAACCATAATTCCTACTTCACTCAAAAAAATAGAAGCAATCAGAAAAGAACTTTCATATGCTACCCTCACCATATCTACTCCCTACAACTAACTGCACCAACACCTTTTAGTCTAAATTAACTGTCCACAATTCTACCTGATGTCTATCTTTCTAATTGCATACTGGATTAATTTCTCTCTCTTGTCCATTATCAATTATTCACTCTCTACTTATTCTTTCCCCTAAGTATATAAACATGCTGTTATTTTTCCCAGACCAATAAAACATTCTCTTGACCTACTTCCCCTGCTACCTCCTCACCACAGCACATACATACACCCATAGGAACTGCTCTTGATAAGGTCACCAATGACCTCTATGTGGTTAAATCTACTGATTAGCTCTCAGTATTTATCTTATAAGACCCATCAGCAGCATTTGTTACTCTTAATCACACCCTCCTCCTTGACATACTTTTCTCAGTTTCTGAGTTACCACATAAACTTGGTTTTCCTACTACCACATTGGTGGCTCCTTCTTAGTCTCCTTTTCCTATTCTTCCTCTTCAGCATGAACTTTTTTTGTTGGAATAACCCTGGAAACAGTCTCTGAACCACTTCTCTCTATCTGCACTCACTGCCAGTCTCATGGCTTTAAATACCTTCTATTGATATATACCACTAACTCCCATATCTATATCTCCAGTTCACTCTTCCCTTACAAACTACATACCCATAATATTCAACTGCCTATTCAACATCAACACTTGGAGGTTTAACAGACATCTCAAATTCAACATGTCTAAACTGCTGATTAACTCCAACAATTTGCTTTATCCACAGACTTCCTTATTTCAATTGATAGGAATTTCATACTCCAAGTTGCTCAAGCAACTTGGAACTATACTTGACTCCTCAATTTTTGTCACACTTCATATATAATCCATCAAGAAATGTTGAAAATAGTTTTAAAATACATCTAAATTCCAATGATTCCTTAACATCTACATTGCTACCACCCTGGTCCAAGCCACCATCATCTCTTTCTTATATTGATACTCTATCCTCCTCCTGACTTGTCTCCCTGATGCCACTCTACCCTTTTATAATCCATTCTTTTTTTTTTTTTTTTTTTTGCGTTACGCGGGCCTCTCACTGTTGTGGCCTCTCCCGTTGCGGAGCACAGGCTCCGGACGCGCAGGCTCAGTGGCCATGGCTCACGGGCCCAGCCGCTCCGCGGCATGTGGGATCTTCCCAGACCGGGGCACAAACCCGCGTCCCCTGCATCGGCAGGCAGACTCTCAACCGCTGGGCCACCAGGGAAGCCCATAATCCATTCTTATTACAGTTGTCAGAGTGTTTTTTAAAAAAACTAAGTCATAGCTTTCAGCTGTGATGGAGTAACTGGTAGTAGACAACCTTTCTAGTTGTTAACAACCATGAAACTGTACAAAATATATGAGGCAACTGTTTTCAGGCATTAGAGAACAGGAAGCACATGACAGATAACTAAGACAAAGTAAACTCACAAGGTAAGCCTCAGAGTCACCTAACTTTCACCCTGGGGAAAGTTTCCCCATCACAGTACAGTGACCTAGAGTCGAGGCAAAGCATGGCATTCGCATGGATTGAGAAGAAGGAATACAGAGGTAAGGGTATCTGAAGTGACTGGAATTTGTGTGGCAGGGTACTATGGATGAGGGATCTACATGAAGTGTAGTACCCCAGGAGTGCATGTGGAGGTCTCTTATGAATATGAGGTGGTTTTGATTTGCATGTCCTTGATGATTAGTGATGTCGAACACCTGTTTATATACTCGGTCATTTGTATGTCTTTTTTGGAGAAATGTCTATTCAGGTCCTTTGGCCATTTCAAAATCAAGTTAGCCGGGTTGTTTTTTTTTGGCTATTGAGTTTTATGAGTTCCTTATTTTTTTTTGATATTAAACTATTATCAGATATATGGTTTGCAGATATTTTCTTCCATTTTGTACATTGCCTTTTCATTCTGTTGATTGTTTCCTTTGCTGGACAGAAGCTTTTTATTTTGATGTAATCCCACTTGTTTACTTTTCTTTTTGGTGTCTTATCCAAAAGATCATTGCCAAAATCAACGTCAAGCTGATTTTCCCCTATATTTTCTTCTAGGAATTTTATGGTTTCTGGTCTTATGTTTAAGTCTTTAATCCATTTTGACTTGACTTTTGTGTATGGTATAAGATAAGGGTTCAATTTTATTATCTCACATGTTTTACCAGTATCGTTTATTGAAGAGACTATCTTTTCCCCATGGTGTATTCTTGGTGCCCTTGTCAGAGATCAGTTGACCATGTATGCAAGGATTTATTTCTGGGCTTTCCCTTCTGTTCCATTGGTGTATATCTCTGTTTTTATGCAGTACCTTTCTAGTTTTGATTACTATAGCTTTATAGTATAATTTGAAACCAGGGAGTGTGATGTCTCCAGCTTTGTTCTTCTTGCTCAAGATTGCTTTGGCTCTCTGGAGTCTTTTGTGGTTCCATAAGAATTTTAGGATCATTTTTATACTTCTGTGAAAAATATCATTGGAATTTTGATAGGGATTGAACTGAATTGCTTTGGGTAGTGTAGTTATGTTAACAATATTAATTCTTCTAATCTGTGATAACAAATATTGGTGAGGATGTGGAGAAAAGGGAACCCTGGTACAATGTTGGTAGGAATCTAATTTTGGCACAGCCATTATAGAAAACAGTTTGGATGTTTCTCAAAAATTAAAAATAGAACTACCATGTGATCTGGCAATCTCATTTCTGGTTATATATCCAAAAGAACTGAAATCAGTATCTCATAGAGATCTGCACTCCCGTGTTCACTACAGCATTGTTCACTATGGCTAAGATATGGGAACAACCTAAATGTCCATTGATGGATGAATGGATAAAGAAAATGTGGTATATCCAGCCAGTGGAATATTACTTGGCCTTAAAAAAGAAGGAAATCCTGCCACTTGTGACAATATGGATGGACCTGGAGGGCATTATGACAAGTGAAATAAGCCAGACACAGAAAAACAGACACTGTATGATCTCACTTGTACGTGGAATCTAAAATAGTCAAATTCATAGAAGCAGAGAGTAGAATGATGGTTTCCAGGACCTGGAGAGAGGATAAAATGGGGAGATGATGGTTAAAGGCTACAAATTTTTAGTAATGCAAGGTAAGTAAGTTCCGGAGATCTACTACTATACACCATAATGTCTATAGCTAATAATACTGTATTATATACTTAAAATTTGCTAAGAGAGTAGATTTTATGTTAAGAGTTTTTACTACCCCCCCAAAAATAGTAAAGGGGCAGGAGGAAACTTTAGGAGGGGATGGATATGTTTATTACCTTTATAATGGTAATGGTTTCATGGGTATATACTTATCTCCAAACTCATCGAGTTGTATGTATTAAATTTGTACAAGTTTTTATGCATCAATCATACCTCAATAAAATAGTTTGAAAAATAAAATAAAGTTGCAGAAAAGTGACAGTGCAGTAGTAACATAACAATTAGACATAAAAATCATTAGAACAGAAGTGTCTATAAATAGATCCTTGCACATACAATTGACACTATACTAAGGTGTCTAGTCAATTAAATGAAGAAGAAAGTCTTTTTAATAAATATTGCTATAACAATTAGATACCTTTATGGGAAAAATGATCTCTAACCCCTACTCCACACCATATATAAAAATTAATTTGAAATTGTGCATAGCATATAAAGGCTAATACTATAAAATTTCTAGATGGAAACTTTGGTCTCAAAAAACACTAACCATGAAAGAAGAAATATGATAAATCGGTCTTCATCAAAGTTAAAAGCCTCCACAAATAACAAAGTCAGAGGTCTTATACTACCAGATTTCAAGACCTACTATCAACCTACAGTAATCAAGACAGTATGGAACATAATTCAGAGCTCAGAAATAGATGCATGCTTATTAAATTATTTGATTTTCCACAAAGGTTTCAAAGCAATCCAAGTGGGCAATAAAAGACTTTTGAACAAATGGTACTGGAACAACTGGATATCTATATTAAAAAAAAATAAACCTCAACCCAAAGCACACACCACAAACAAAAAGTAATTCAAGATGGATCATAGGCCTAAATGTAAAAGCTAAAACCCTAATGTTTTTTTTTTTTTGAATGAAGGAGAATGTCGTTGAGAATTGGAGATAGGCAAAAGTTCCTTAGGCCACAGAAAGTAATAACTATAAACAAAAACATTAATAAAATACACTTAATCAAAATTTAAACTTCTGCTCATAATAAGACACTATTAATGGCAAGTCATGGACTGGAAGAAAATATTCCCAAAACATATATTTGACAAAAGACCATTATTTAGGGTATACATTAATAAAAATAAAACCAATAAAAAAAGACAAAACAAATCCACCTTAAAAGTGGGCAAAATATTTGAACACACACTTCACAAGAGAAAATATATAGATATCCAAAAAACACATGAAAAAGTATTCAATGTCAGTAGTTAACAGGGAAATACAAAATTAAGCCAAAAGAAAACACCGCCACACATGCATTACAATGGTTAAATTTTTAAAGGACTAGGGGAGACTGGTATTATTGTACATTGTTAATTGGAATGTAAAATGCTACAACTACTTTGGAAAACGTTGTAGGAGTTTCTTATAACTAAACATATTTCTACCATGTGACACAGTCATTCTACTCCTATTTATCCAAGAGAAATGAAAACATATGTGCACAAAAAGACTTCCACAAGAATGTTCATAGCAGTTTTATTCATAATAGTCAAAAACAGAAATAAAAAAAAATGTCTATCAATAGGAGAATGGATAAGCAAAATACAGTATATCTATACAATGGAAGACTACACAACAATAAAAAGGAAGGCACTATTGATGTACACAAAAACTTTAAAGAGTCTTGAAAATAGAGCAAAGAAGGGCAATCTCAACCCAAGCAAAAGAAGAGTTACTCAACAGAATACATACATAGTATGACTCCATTATGAAGTTCTAGAATAGAAAACGTAATTATTCTGGAAGGATGTTAAACAGTAGTTGCTTCCTGAGGATGGTATAGACAAGGACTGACTGGCAAGGAGCATGAGAGCATGAGGTAATGGTAATGATGTTCTACATCTTTCTAAGGATTTGGCTTTACTCAGGTGCAGGCATTTGTCAAAACTCAGGTGATATCTTTAGATTTGTGCATTTCCTTGTAAAGTTTTAAATTGAAAGAAAAAACTGTAGACAAATATTGAATTCTAGTTAGTGAAATACCTGATAAAATATTTGTGAGGACAATAACTGTTGTCTAATTTTCTTTGAAATACACGCAAAGAATAAGGTAGATTAATGGATCAACAGAGGGATGGACAAATGTGATAAAGCAAATATAGTAAAACAATGGTAGGATCTGGGTGGTAGTATAAAAGTGTTTGCTGTATGTTTTGTTTTGTTTTGTTTTGTTTTTGCGGTACGAGGGCCTCCCACTGTTGTGTCCTCTCCCGCTGCGGAGCACAGGCTCTGGACGCGCAGGCTTAGCGGCAATGGCTCACGGGCCCAGCCGCTCCGCGCCATGTGGGATCTTCCCGGACCGGGGCACGAACCCGTGTCCCCTGCATCGGCAGGCAGACTCTCAACCACTGCGCCACCAGGGAAGCCCTGCTGTATGTTTTTTACCTAAGGAAATTGAAAACATGTTCACACAATAATTTGTACCCAAATTTGCATAGCATATTTATTAATGTTTTCTCAAAACTGAAAATGATATGAATAATCTGTCAACAAGTGAATGGATAAACAAACTGCAGTATATCTATACAGCGTAATACTACTCAGTATTTAAAATGAATGAACTACTGCTACACACAATATGGATGAATTTCATAGACATAATATTTAGCAAAAGAAGGCATTCATAAAAGAGTCCATGAAGTATGACTCCACTTATATCAATTCTAGAACAGGCAAAGGTAATGCATTGTGATTGAAATTAGGAAAGTGGCATTACCTTGCATGGGAGGCAAGAGTGGAGGGGTGATTTTAAAACAGCATTCAGGAACTTTTTAGGGTGATGTAAATATTCTGTATCTTGATTGTGATGGAGATTACACAACCGTGTACATTTTAAAAATCTCATGTAACTGTATTACAATTAAACTGGGTACTTTTTTTTTTTTTTTTTTTTTTTTTTTTTTTTTTGGCTGTGGCCCCTCCCGCCATGGAGCACAGGCTCCGGACGCGCAGGCGCTACCAGGGAAGCCCAAACTGGGTACAATTTATGTATGTTAAAAATAATACTCCAGGGCTCCCCTGGTGGCGCAGTGGTTGGGGGTCCGCCTGCCGATGCGGGGGACGCGGGCTCGTGCCCCGGTCCGGGAGGATCCCGCGTGCTGCGGAGCAGCTGGGCCCGTGAGCTGTGGCCGCTGGGCCTGCGTGTCCGGAGCCTGTGCTCCATGGCGGGAGGGGCCACAGCGGTGAGAGGCCCGCGTACCGCAAAAAAAAAAAATACTCCAGTGAAGCAGATTTTAAAAATACCTGAGCCAGATCATGAATTTCTCCTGTCATATAATGGGTATCAATTTCCTCTCATGGTAAAATCTAAAATCCTTCTAAAGAAAGACCCCAAGTATCTAATGATATCCTTTCCCTTCCCTACTTCAACCTCTCTGACTTCAACTCTTAATACTCTTGACCTCTCTCAGTCCACTTTTGCCACACTTGTCCTCCTTGCTTTCTTTTCCTAGAATTTAGGGACCCTGTACTCATGCTTCCCTCTATCTGGCATGCTGTTTTTCCACATGTGTACAACAGGGCTCATTCCTCATCTCTTCTGGGTCTTTATCAAATGTTGACTTCTCAATGAGGCCTTCCCTGACCATCTATTTAACATTGCACACACACACACACATACACAACCACACACACCTAGTACTCACCATCCACCTTACCCTTCTTCTTTTTTATCTTTTTACCTTAGTGCTCATCACCTTCAAATGTAGTATATACTCTACACATTATATGTTTCAGTCATTGGCTATACCCCCTTGTTTGAATGTAAGGTTCACAATAGTAGGGATTTGGGTCTGTTATGTTCACTGCTATATTTCCAGAGCTTGCTATAGTGCTTGGAACATATCAGACTCATTAAAAATTTATTGAATATGGAAATAATCTTCGGACTGAGATGAGGATCTTTTTGGAAAGAGGAATGTGAGAAAAGTCAGTTGGCAAACTGTCTCCTCAAACCTGATGGCTGTGACGTTAGTTGAGCTTCTGTGCAACTACCCCAGTGGCTCCAAACAAGCTCCAAAGGCTTTTCCCATAAGGAAATTAGATATCCTGCATGGGAATGGACAGAAGAGCATTTAATCCCTCAAATCTGGAAGAAGGGACTTAGGGGGTCTGGATCCTGCTCTGGGGATCCAAAACCTTAAAATATAGAGTTGGATTGTAAGTTTGCAAAAGATGATTTGGAGGCAGGGTCCCTGGTCTGCAGGATGGAAAAAAGGCCCTCCTTAAGGACTAGTCTGGACTTTAAGCCAAGCCTCCTCATTTCTCCTGAACTCAGTAAACTAGTGTGCACCATTAGACTTGGTGATTCTGGGGTAAGGAGCCCAGTCCAGGACAGTAGGCTCTGAGCGAGAGAAGGAAAGAGAGGTATGGGAAATAGTGCCCTGTTCAGGGAGGGCAGCCTTGCTAGGGACTAAGACATCTCATGGAGAAGGATGACAGAGCTCTGAATTGGGCCTCAGTTAATGAGAGGGGTATTGGCAATCTAGTGACAAAGGAGCATTTTCCTGAGATTTGGCCTTTGCTCCACAGTTGTCGCCGCCAAGAGCACCCTGAGTCTAACTTTTCAAAATCACTTTTCACATACTTGAGGGATTGGAAAAAATGGCAACACATCTGAAACACCTGTTACAGTGGAACAAAATGAGAAACTCAATGCCACTTGGTTGAACAGGTTGGAGCAGGACAATCCCTGAGCTAGATTCTGAATATTAAGGTTTGAATAACAGCTTGCCAACTCTAGCTATGAAGCCTTAGGCAAGTCACTTTCCTTCACAGAGTCCCAATTTCCACATTTGTAAAATGGGATACTCATGCAATCATGCCAGCTCTACTCCTGAGTTAACATGAGGATCATATGAATGTGTGGCCAGGATATATCTTGGAAACTGAGAAGGTCTGCAGAGTATCAGAGGCTATTGTTCGCAGGTTCAGGTAGCACACTGACCAAGGACTAGTGCTTGGCCAACTATAGTAACTGAATACATTTGAAGATGGAAAGAAGAATCTTCCAGCTCACCTGATCCTGGCTCAAGTGAGTCTCTGGGCAATTGAGACCAATTACCAACATGTAATCCTCCCTCAAGCCACCAGCAACAGAATCAACTTCCCCAGACCTAATGTATCAAAATTTACAAGGCAGGGCCTAGGAATATGCATTTTAAACAAATCCTCCAAGTAGTTGTGATGGCCATGGAACTTCTAGACCTGCTTCATCTATCTGCCTACATATGGAATTTCCTGGGCCTTTGGGCTTATCTCTCTCCAATACTTAGCTCCTCAAACCCATCTTGAACCACTACATGGATCCTCTTGCCTATAGCTGGGAATACACAAGCTATACTATTAATTGCAAATAAATAGTCTGATTGATTGCTAAACAATCTGTCTACCAGGTCTCAGTCACAGGTGAAACTATTCAGAACTGCTCACCAGACATTGCTGAGTACCTGCATGATCTTTGTCATATGTCCCCTTAGAGAGTAATAGTTGGTGTGAGGTTCCAGCCTTCAGATTTTGCTAGGTTCCTGCTGGGGGTCATTAGAGACAGATAAAGAAATGCTCTCTGTATTTCAAATACAGTGCCAGCTCACATCTCCCAGGTGTACAGGCTCAATACCAATGGGGCTGGAGGAGGGGACAGGAGTAGTGAGAGACACAAGGCACAGTGCTTTTAAGGTGCTTTTGTAGAAAAAGGATGACCAGCAATTTTGAAGCTGAAGGTTAGCTGAATGAAGCAAAGTCCATTCTCATGTGTGCCCCCTCAGCACAAGCCCCACTGATTAAAGGCAGTTCCATGGTCTTTGCTCAGCAACACTTCTTAGCTTCCTAAGCAGCAAGATTTGGTGGAGGGAAGATTTGCAAAATCCATAGACATAACACTTTCCAGAAAGCTAGATTTTCTGTTTGGATCCAGGCTAAGGCAATGATTAGACAAGGAAGTAGTCAATATTATTTCTCATCCCAAATCTACCACTGACTTGCTGGGGACCCTAGGCAAGTCCATTATCCTCTCTGGGCATTAGTGTTTCCCTGATGATACATCAGTGCGTTTGGATTCTGAGCCCTGTATATAAACAGTGGCATTCTAGAATTCCCTCTGTGAGCAACTAACTCAAGTTCAAGTCTGTTCCAGCCTTCAGAGGCATTGTTTTAAAAATACTGAACAAACCCTCATAAGGTGATCTTTTCCCCTAAGAAAATTCATCGTGTATTTGTTTAGTTTCTTTTCTAGCTCCCTAAACTTTCTTGAAATAAAGCCTGATTTTCCTGGAAAAAAATAAAGCAGCCCAGAGAATTTAGAGACAGCCTTCATCTCTGGGCCTCCCTACCATCAGAGAATTATTTTCATATGAGTGAAAGAGTATGCTCTCCCTACTTCAAAGCCTTCACCATCCTGAGCATAGATGTGGAGGATACAAATACTTTAGCAACCTAGTGGGATTCAAGAGAGTTGGAAGCCTGGAAGATATCTTTCAGGTTTTCAGTGAGTGCCACAATCTCAGAGCCAGGTCTGAATCCTTTCTTCCTAGTGTTGTTCTCTCTCCCTAGGGCTCTTCTGTAGGAGTGACTTACCTTGAAGGTCAACTGCCAAGTATTGGCATGACAGGAAATGCCACACATAGGTGCTTTTTTCTGAGTGAGGCCAGGTAGCAAGGTAGTGACCACAAATCTTGAGGAATTGGTGACTTCTTCCTTGACCTTGGTTAAGTATGAGCTTCCAAATTTCAGATTTCTTGTAGAGAGGGACCACAAAACATAAAGACCCTTACATAATTCTTGTATTAGTTACTGTAAACTTAAGCTACTAAAAATGAACTAATAATAGAGCTGTTAAAAAATAAACTGAGGCATATTAAAATTTTTGAGTTTATCTGAGCAAAAATCAATTCAAGTCAGGGAGTGCCAAATCAGAAGTAGTTAGGAGTGGTCCAACTAGAGGAGCTAGAGGCAAGACTTTTGTAACCATGAGGCATTCATAGGCTTAGATTTCGGTTTGGTTACATAGGCCATCGTATCATTAGAGCCACCTCAGTCTAATGACCTCCTTGTTTAATTAATTTAATAGAGTGGATTAAAGAATACATATGATATATATCGCATATATGTCGTATATATTTCTCTTTCACATAACAGACAATGTGAAAGATCCAGATCTGCATCTCAAGATCATTCTGGACCCATTTTCTTTCCCTCCAAGTCATTTTCTCCCATCCACTTTATCCCTCAGGACACATCATCTTCTACATGATTCAAATTCAGTAGCCACCAAAAAGAATTTCAGCCAGCAAGAATGGGAAAGAGAACATCAACTCTCTTAAGACCCATATTTTATTGTTCACACCAAATTGCAGAGTGTTGGAAAATGTAGTTAACAAGAACAGCCATGTATTATCTTATAATTCTATTATATGGAAGAAAGAGAAAGTGGGATTTGATAGACAATTGACAATCTTCATTACAGTCCACCTCAATATTTATATGTGCCTGTCTTTGCACATAAAAAACATAGTTTCCACAAGGAAGACAACCCACAACCTCATCCAACTACTACATGCACCCATTATCCAAAGTCTCCAGGTTATAAAATTTTGGAGAATATATATTTTATGGGAGCAGATTTAGAGCTTAAACAATCAAGAAATTTGGCAGATCAAGGTTGTGATTTGTGTATGTGTGTGTGTGTGCAACAACGTTAATGAGATATAATTTGCATATCATACATTCATTCATAAAGTTTATAATTCAATGTTTTTCAGTATATTCAGAGTTGTGCAATCATCACTACAATCCATTAGAACATTTCTATCACTTCAAAGAGAAACTCCATACCCTTTAGCTATCACTCCCTCCCCAATCCCTTCATCCTCTCCAGCCCTAGGAAACTGCTATCTACTTTCTGTCTCTATAGATTTAACTTTTCCAAATTTTTAAAATATAAATGGAATCATACAATATGTGACTTTTTGTGACTGGCTTCTTTCACTTAACATAATGTTTTCAAGTTTCATTCATGTGGTAGCATGTATCAGTACTTCATTGCTTTTAGTGACCGAATAATATTTCATTGTATGGGATAGCACATTTTGTTTATTTGTTTATAAGCTGATGGGAATTTGGGTGATTGCACTTTCTTTACCAATAAGATTCTCTCAAAAACATACAAGTCAAAACATTACATTGTACACTTGAAACTAATATGTTATATGTCAATAACATCTCAATAAAAAATAAAATAATTTCAATTTACATACAACATATAGATAAGCAGTTATGCATATACAAGATACACTTGCAAATTAGTTTTGTGCACTCACCTTCATACATGAGTGTGTCTGCAGATAAACAGACAAAATACCCAAATATTAATTAGTATTCCTGTTTCCCAGCAGTGTTAAAAGGAAATTTGCCTAAGATATTTGCTTGTATATAATTGTTAAAATTATTTTTAAGCATTCAACATCAACGAAAAAGAGATGTGTATCTTAATAATAAGAACAATGCACCCTATACGAAATCCCATTGAATTTATTGCCCCAAGTCAAAGATTCTCCACAGGCTTCCCAGTTATTTCCAAGAGGTCCCCAGGGTGTTGCCTTAAGGGTGCTCAGGAATGCTCCACTGTGGCCTCCAGGCCAGGTGTTCCAGGTACTGAAAAAAAGAACATGTAAGTATGTTCAGAGATTGGAAAACTCGATATTATAGTGATGCCAATGCTCTCAAAATTGAGGCATAGATTCAACATAATTCCCAATCAAACTTCCAGCAGGTTTGAATGTGTATGTGTGTCTGGTGTAAATGGATAATATGATTATAACATTTATATGGAAAATCAAAGGTCCAAAAATAACCAAGGCAATCTTGAAGAAGAACAAAGCAGGAGGACTTACACTACCAGATATCAGATCTATTTTAAAACTATAATAATAAAGACGATTGCAACAGATAGAACAGAAACAAACCCACACAAAGTGTCATTTCATTTGTGACAGAGGTGCCACTGTAATACTAGATCAATTTGATATCCATTTGGAAAAATATGGATTGACTCCCTACCTCATACTACATACATGAATCAATTCTAGAAGGATTACAGAACAAAATGTGAAAGATAAAATACTAAACCTTCCAGAAGACAATATAGGAGCACATTTTCAAAGTATTTGGATATGAAAAAATTTATAACAAAGGCTATAAAAGTCCTGTAGAATGGGAGGAGATATTTACAATGTATCTAACAAAGGGCTCATATAAAGAATATATAAAAAGATTTTAAAAATCAACAAGAGAGAGACCTTCAAGATGGTGGAAGAGTTAGATGTGGAGATCACCCTCCTCCCCACAAATAGGTCAGATATACATCTACATGTGGAACAACTCCTACAGAACACCTACTGAACGCTGGCAGAAGACCTCAGACTTCCCAAAAGGCAAGAAACTCCCCACGTACCCGGGTAGGGCAAAAGAAAAAAGAATAAACGGAGGCAAAAGACTAGGGACGGGACCTGCATCAGTGGGAGGGAGCCGTGAAGGAGGAAAGGTTTCCACAGTCTAGGAAGCCCCTTCACGGGCGGAGACTGCATGTGGCGGAGGGGGGGAGCTTCGGGGCCGCGGAGGAGAGCGCAGCCACAGGGGTGCGGGGGGCAGAGCGGGGAGATTCCCGCACAGAGGATCGGTGCCGACCGGCGCTCACCAGCCCGAGAGGCTTGTCTGCTCACCCGCCGGGGCAGGCTGGGGCTGGGAGCTGAGGCTCGGGCTTTGGAGGTCATATCACAGAGAGAGGACTGGGTTTGGCTGTGTGAACACATCCTGAAGGGGGCTAGTGCGCCACACCTAGCAGGGAGGGAGTCCGAAGAAAAGTCTGGAGCTGTCTAAGAGGCAAGAGACCATTTTTTGGGGGGTGCGTGAGGAGAGGAGATTCAGAGCACTGCCTAAACGAGATCCAGACACAGGCACGAGCTGTGGCTTTCAGCCCAGACCCCAGAAGAGGCATGAGATGCTAAGGCTGCTGCCGCCGCCACCAAGAAGCCTGTGTGCAAGCACAGGTCACTATCCACACCTCCCCTCCCGGGAGCCTGTGCAGCCCACCACTGCCAGGGTCCCGTGACCCAGGGACAACTACCCCCAGAGAACACACGGCGCACCTCAGGCTGCTGCAACGTCATGCTGGCCTCTGCCGCCGAAGGCTTGCCCTGCACTCCGTACCCCTCCCTTCATCTGCCTGAGTGAGCCAGAGCCCCCTAATCAGATGCTACTTTAACCGCCTCCTGTCTGAGTGAAGAACAGACGCCAAAGGGCAACCTACATGCAGAGATTGGGCCAAATCCAAATCCAAACCCCTGGAGCTGTGCGAACAAAGAAGAGAAAGGGAAATCTCTCCTAGCAGCCTCAGGAGCAGTGGATTAAATCTCCACAATCAACTTGATGTACCCGGCATATGTGGAATACCTGAATAGACAATGAATCATCCAAAATTGAGGCAGAGGACTTTCGAAGCAATGATATATATATATTTTTTTTCCTTTTTCTCTTTTTGTGAGTGTGCATGTGTACACTGCTGTTTGTAATTTTGTCTGTATAGCTTGGATTTTACCATTTGTCCTAGAGTTCTGTCTGCCCATATTTTTTGTTGTTGTTGTTTTAGTATAGACGTTAGCACTTCTTATCATTGGTGGATTTGTTTTTTGGTTTGGTTCCTCTCTTCTTTCTTTCTTTGTTCCTTTTTTTATTACTTTAAAATTTTTTAATATTTAATAATTATTTTTATTTTAATAACATTGTTTTATTTTATTATTTTTATTTTTTCTTTCTTTCTTTTTTTTTCCCATACAGGATAAATCCAAGGAGAAACACTGCAAGACATATATGAATCAAACTATCAAAAATTAAATACAAAGAAAAAATTTTAAAAGCAGCAATGGAAAAACAACAAGTAACACACAAGGGAATCCCCATAAGGTTAACAGCTGATCTTTCAGCAGAAACTCTGCAAGCCAGAAGGGAGTGGCAGGACATATTTAAAGTGATGAAAAGGAAAAATCTACAACCAAGATTACTCTACCCAGTAAGGATCTCATTCAGATTCGATGCAGAAATTAAAAGCTTTACAGACAACAAAAGCTAAGAGAATTCAGCACCACAAAACCAGCTTTACAACAAATGTGAAAGAAACTTCTCTAGGCAAGAAACACAAGAGAAGGAAAAGACCTACAATAACAAACCCAAAACAATTAAGAAAATGGGAATAGGAACATACATATCGATAATTACCTTAAATGTAAATGGATAAAATGCTCTCATCAAAGGACACAGATTGGCTGAATGGATACAAAAACATGACCCATATATATGCTGTCTACAAGAGACCCACTTCAGAACTAGGGGCACATACAGACTGAAAGTGTGGGGATGGAATAATATATTCCACTCAAATGGAAGTCAAAAGAAAGCTGGTGTAGCAACTCTCATATCAGAAAAAACAGACTTTCAACTAAAGACTATTACAAGAGACAAAGAAGAACAGTACATAATGATCAACGGATCAATCCAAGAAGAAGATATAACAATTTAAAATATTTATGCACCCAACATAGGAACACCTCAATAGTTAAGGCAAGTGCTAACAGGCATAAGAGGGGAAATATGAAAGTAAATAAGGAAACACAAGCTTTAAATGATACATTAAACAAGATGGACTGAATTGATATATATAGGACATTCCATCCAAAAACAACAGAATACACTTTCTTCATAAGTGCTCATCAAACAGTCTCCAGGATAGATCATACATTGGGTCACAAATCAAGCCTTGGTAAATTTAGGAAAACTGAAGTTGTATGAAGTATCTTTTCTGACAATAACACTATGAGACTAGATATCAATTACAGGAAAAGATCTGTAAAAGATACAAACACATGGATGCTAAACAATACACTTTGAAGAAATCAAAGAGGAAATAAAAAAAATACCTAGAAAAAAATGACAATGAAAACACCATGACCCAAAACCTATGGGATGCAGCAAAAGCAGTTCTAAGAGGGAAGTTTATAGCAATACAATCCTACCTCAAGAAACAAGAAACTTCTCAAATAAACAGCCTAACTTTACACCTAAAGCAATTAGAGAAAGAAGACAAAAATGCCCCAAAGTTAGCAGTAGGAAAGAAATCATAAAGATCAGATCAGAAATAAATGAAAAAGAAATATAGGAAACAATAGCAAAGATCAGTAAAACTAAAAGCTGGTTCTTTGAGAAGATACACAAAATTGACAAACCATTAACCAGACTCATCAGGAAAAAAAGGGAGAAAGCTCAAATCAATAGAATTAGAAATGAAAAAAGAGAAGTAACAACTGACACTGCAGAAATACAAACGATCATGAAAGATTACTACAAGCAACTATAGGCCAGTAAAATGGACAACCTGGAAGAAATGGACAAATTCTTAGAAAAGAACAACCTTCCGAGACTGAACCAGGAAGAAATAGAAAATATAAATAGACCAATCACAAGCACTGAAATTGAAACTGTGATTAAAAATCTTCCAACAAACAAAAGCCCAGGACCAGATGGCTTCACAGGTGAACGCTATCAAACATTTAGAGAACAGCTAACACCTGTCCTTCTCAAAGTCTTCCAAAATATAGCAGAAGGAGGAACACTCCCAAAATCATTCTATGAGGCCACCATCACCCTGATACCAAAACCAGACAAAGATGTCACAAAGAAAGAAAACTACAGGCCAATATCACTGATGAACACAGATGCAAAAATCCTCAACAGAATACTAGCAAACAGAATCCAACAGCACATTAAAAGGATCATACACCATGATCAAGTGGGTTTATCCCAGGAATTCAAGGATTCTTCAATATACGCAAATCAATGTGATACACCATATTAACAAATTGAATACTAAAAAACATATGATCATCTTAATAGATGCAGAAAAAGCTTTCAACAAAATTCAACACGGATTTATGATAAAAACCCTGTGGAAAGTAGGTGTAGAGGGAACTTTTCTCAACCTAATAAAGGCCATATATGACAAACCCACAGCCAACATCATCCTCTATGGTGAAAAACTGAAACCATTTCCACTAAGATCAGGAACAAGACGAGGTTGTCCACTCTCACCACTATTATTCAACATTGTTTTAGAAGTTTTAGCCACAGCAATCAGAGAAGAAAAAGAAATAAAAAGAATCCAAATTTGAAAAGAAGAAATAAAGCTGTCGCTGTTTGAAGATGACATGATACTCTACATAGAGAATCCTAAAGATGCTACCAGAAAATTTCTAGAGCTAATCAATGAATTTGGTAAAGCAGCAAGATGCAAAATTAATGCACAGAAATCTCTTGCACTCCTGTACACTAATGATGAAAAATGTGAAAGAGAAATTAAGGACACACTCCCATTTACCATTGCAACAAAAAGAATAAAATATCTAGGAATAAACCTACCTAGGGAGACAAAAGACCTGTATGCAGAAAACGATAGGACATGGTTGAAAGAAATTAAAGGTGATACCAACAGATGGAGAGATATACCATGTTCTTGGATTGGAAGAATCAACGTTGTGAAAATGACTAAACTACCCAGAGCAATCTACAGATTCAATGCAATCCCTATCAAGATACCAATGGCATTTTTCACAGAGCTAGAACAAACAATTTCACAATTTCTATGAAAACATAAAGACCCCAAATAGCCAAAGCAATCCTGAGAAAGGAAAACGGACCTGGAGGAATCAGGCTCCCAGACTTCAGGCTATACTCCAAAGCTACAGTAATCAAGAGAGTATGGTATTGGCAAAAAAACAGAAATATAGATCAATGGAACAGGAGAGAAAGCCCAGAGATAGACCCATGCACATATGCTCACCTTGTTTTTGAAAAAGGATGCAAAAATATACAATGGAGAAAAGACAGCCTCTTCAATAAGTGGTGCTGGGAAAAGTGGACAGCTACATGCAAAAGAATGAAATTAGAACACTCCCTAACACCATACACAAAAATAAACTCAAAATGGATTAAAGACCTAAATGTAAGGCCAGGCACTATCAAACTCTTGGAGGAAAACATAGGCAGAACACTCTATGACATAAATCACAGCAAGATCCTTTGTGACCCACCTCCTAGAGAAATGGAAATAAAAACAAAAATAAACAAATGGGATCTAATGAAACGTCAAAACTTTTGCACAGCAAAGGAAACTATATACAAGACGAAAAGATAACCCTCAGAATTGAAGAAAATATTTGCAAATGAAGCAACTGATAATGTATTCATCTCCAAAATTTACAAGCAGCTCATGCAGCTCAATACCAAAAAATCAAACAACCCAATTCAAAAATGGGCAGAAGACCTAAATAGATATTTCTCCAAAGAAGATATACAGATGGCCAACAAACACATGAAAGAATGCTGCACATCACTAATCATTAGAGAAATGCAAATCAAAACTACAATGAAGTATCACCTCACACCAGTCAGAATGGCCATCATCAAAAAATCTATAAAGAACAAATGCTGGAGAGGGGGTGGAGAAAAGGGAACCCTCCTGCACTGTTGGTGGGAATGTAAATTGATACAGCCACTTTGGAGAACAGTATGGAGGTTCCTTAAAAAACTAAAAGTAGAACTACCATATGACCCAGCAATCCCACTACTGGACATATACCCTGAGAATACCATAGTTCCAAAAGAGTCATGTACCACAATGTTCATTGCAGCTCTATTTACAATAGCCAGGAAATGGAAGCAACCTAAGTGTCCACTGAGAGATGAATGGATAAAGAAGATGTGGCACATATATACAATGAAATATTACTCAGCCATAAAAAAGAAAGAAAATTGAGTTATTTATAGTGAGGTGGATGGATGTAGAGTCTGTAATACAGAGTGAAGTAAGTCAGGAAGGGAAAGACAGCTACTGTATAGTAACACTTATATATGGAATTTAAAAAAAAAGTTTCTGAAGAACCTAGGGGCAGGATAGGAATAAAGACACATATGTAGAGAATGGACTTTAGGACACTGGTGGGGGGAAGGGTAAGCTGGGACAAAGTGAGAGAGTGGCATGGACATATATACACTACCAAATATAAAATCAATAGCTAGTGGGAAACAGCTGCATAGCACAGGGAGATCAGCTCGGTGCTCTGAGACCACCTAAAGGTGTGGGATAGGGAGAATGGGAGGGAGACACAAGAGGGAGGGGATATAGGGATATAAGTATATGTATAGCTGATACACTTTCTTATAAAGCAGAAACTAACACACCAGTGTAAAGCAATTATACTCTAACAAAGATGTAAAAAAAACATCAACAAGAGAAATGTGGAAACCCCAAGTGAAAACTAGATAAAAGAAATTAAAGAAAAAGAGGATATTCAAATCGTTAGGAAAGACATGAAAAGATGCTCAATATCATCATAGAAATGCAAAATAAAACCACAATTACATACTACTATACTCCCAGTAGAGTGATCAAAATGAAAAATACTAACTATAGGAAACATTGGCAAGGATGTGAAACAGTGGCAAATTTTCATACACTGTTGGCAGGAATGTAAAATTGGTGTAGCCATTTTGGAAGACTGTTTAGCTGTATCTACTAAAGCTAAATATATGCATACCCTTTCATCCTGCAATTCTAGTTTTTAGAGTATAACCAACAGAAATACATGCATATATCTATATATACAGGAATTTTATAGGTTTATTCATAATAAGCACCCAAATTGAAAACATCTAATAAGAGCACAATTTTTAAAAATTTAATATATTGATAAAATGGAATACTACACAACAATAAAAAAAGCCAAAACAATCTTGAGAAAGAACAGAGCTGAAGGAATCACACTCCCTGACTTCAGAGTATACTACAAGGCTACGGTAATCAAAACAGGATGGTTTTGGCACAAAAGCAGACACATAGATCAATGGAACAGGATACCTTCTTCTGACTGGCTGAAAAGTTCCACTGGAACTCTGAGAATGCCAGTGATCTCTCTCTAGCCATTTGGACTTTCTTAAGTTGTTGCCTTTACTACTAGAGACACATCTTTGGACTATCTTTATTTCCTTCTATTTCAGATTGCAAATTGGGAAAATTCTCACCTGAGATCAACCCTTTTTAATACTTTCCTAAAAGCATCAAGGAGCAGCCACCGTAAACATTCTGACGCTTCCCAATCACTTTTTCTAGCACTATAGTCTCAGTAAGCATTAGACTGCATTCAAAGTTAGTTTAAGTGACAGTTTTACTATGCTTTGTCATGGCATGGAAGGACTTAACCATTTTCAACTTGATAATATCGATATCTTTGTCCCCACCACCTACCTGCTAGGCTTTTGTTATAATAGCACCCTATTTCAAGACACAATTCTACTTTAGTTAAGATAAAGCTGAGTTGTTGTAACAGAGAACCACCATTAGAATGGCTGAGATAACAAAGCAGTTTATTTCTTTATCACTTAATAGTCCTGATGTGAAGGACCTGGTTGTCAAGTGGTTCTCCCCTTGAAGTCATTTAGGAACCCAGGTTCCTTCCCAGTTGTTGCTTGGTTATTCATTGGGACATTGGTATAATTTACCTAATTAAATGTGCATGGTCACCGTAAAGGGGTCCAGTTGATGGAAAGCAGGGAAGAGGACAAGGAGGAAGCACAGTGTGGTCTCAAGGTGAGTATAATGTAGTCACATGACAGCATCGAGCTGCAGGAGATTCTTAGAAATGTAGTCTAGCTGGGCAGTTATGTGCCCAGCCACAATGTTATTATAACATTGGAAGAAGAAAAGGAAGGAGAAAGAAGAAGAAAAGGAAACTAAATTCCAGTGTGTACAGCTAGCAGTCATGACCACACCCATTTCCCTTGCTTCTTCCACACCCAGAATCTAGGTTAAAATGTATTTTTTCATTTAAACCCAAAGATCTCTGTACTGCATAGCATTTTCCATCTTCTAACATATCTTGTACTTATTTTTTAAAGTGTCTCCTCCCATGAAATGCAAGCTTCATGAGGCCAGGGACTTCTTCTGCTTCACTTACTTCTGTACCCCCAGGCTCTAAAAGAATCTCTGACATACTGTAGGTGCTCAGAAAATATTTGCTAAAAGAATGAATAAGCCGTGGTTAATGAGAATACAACTAAGAAGAGGGGAAAAGGAAAACCTCAGAGCAAATGAAATCATGATTATGAAGCCCAAGTTCCACACTTTTATTGGGATTGGGGGTTCAGTCAGAGCCCAGAAACTTTAGTTTACATAAAGTTCTATGAAATGTATGCATCTAAGTTCCAACATCAAAGCAAATGATAAATAACAAAGAAAAGTGATTTCATGCAAGAAACAGGCTCACTGACAATCATGAGAAGTGGTAGTTGACAGATTGGAGTCAGTAGGAAGAGGTTACTTATGTCTGGTGTGCCTCGTTTTGCTAAGATAGAAAAAAGTGTCATACTTAGAAGATGTGTTTTTACCTCCTAATACATAGCTTAAAATAATCCTTTTCAAAAACCTTGATGCTTAAAGTGGTGAACTTCATTTAGACAACTTCATGCAGATTCCTCACTACCCAGGCTGGAAAATGTGATATAAGAAATATAATTGTTCTTAGCACAGTTCTGCTGCTTGCTTTCTCCTGATCTGAGGATGGGAATAAATTGCCTACAGTTTCACTGAAGACAGGAACCAGAGCTTCCATTGTCTTCCTTAGCACCCTCCCTCCTCTAACTCACCCCCAAGTTGACTCTTGCCTTTTGGATTTTCCTCTCTGCCTCCTTACAAGGACCATCTGCAGAATTGCCCTCTAGTTTACAAAGCCCTCGTTTCTGTCTAATACATCATGTGAACCTTCACTGGGGTTTGTTTGCCAATCGAGCAAATTGCAACCATTCCTTTGTAACCTACTGGGCAAGACAGTAGGCCTGAAAGGGAATGAAGAAGCATGTCTGAATTCATTCCTCCCCTGTAATGTTCCCTGGGCTTTGGCACCCAGAACCTGAAGCCCAGCCAGCCTGAAAGCATGGGCAGAGTCCAAGACCCAACCAGGGAGGTCTGGGGTGGGTGCTGTGAGTCAACAATCTAGGGATGTGGCCAAGGTTCAGAACCTCAAGGCACAGTTAACAGAGCCAACATACAAAATACAAATGAGTGACTTCAGTAGAAGCACAGGGAAGAGGGAGATAGAGTAGGTATGGTATGAAACCTGGGAAAGGCAAAGTTGCAGCATCCCCAGGACTAAGAGCAAGGTCTAAAGGCAAGTGGAATCATAACATCCCATTGATCAGAATTCTGCATGTCCAGCTGCAGTCAGTTCATGTCTACTTCCATGAAAACTCCAGAATTTCATCTGCCAAACACTCCTCTTGCTCTCCATAAGCTTTATGAGGGACCTCAGCAATTCTCATGGCTTCTCCCACCATCTCTGTGTAGCTTACTTTGCCATTTTGAAGAACAGTGGCAAGCATGTAGCATTTGGCATTAGGGGACCTGAATTCTAGCCCCAGCTCTATTAGTTCCTGACTGTGTGATCTTAGGCAAGTCATTTAATTTCTGTGGGACTCAGTTGCCTCAGCTAGGAAGTAGAAAAAATAATGTCTACCTCATAGAATTGGGTTAATGATAAAATAAAATCATGATGATGAAGATGCTTGTAAAACACAGAGCTATATAATACCACTCATAATATTAATAAGTCAATCTCTAACCTAGACTTCTATCCTAAACTCAAGCCTGATATATTCAACTGCCTCCTGGAAATTTCCCACAGACACG
This sequence comes from Lipotes vexillifer, assembly GCF_000442215.2. Taxonomy (NCBI): domain Eukaryota; kingdom Metazoa; phylum Chordata; class Mammalia; order Artiodactyla; family Lipotidae; genus Lipotes; species Lipotes vexillifer. Next base: position 1,709,626 of record NW_006779039.1, on the reverse strand, counting down.
TCAGAGTCAACATATCCCAAACTAGAGGCATTATGGGGCGACACCTGAAACTTGAAGGTCCTCATAGGCTGAACCCTTCCTCACCACCCACATCCAATCTATCACCAATTACCAGGCTAAGACTAATACCTGAAAGACTTTCACCCTTTTCTCTACATCTCCTCTGCCCTGACCTAGGCCATGTTCTCAGTATTTCTGTTCTGTAATATTGCAACAGCATCTTAAGGGATACAGCTACCTCTGGTCTCATCCATCACCTCCCCAAATCCGTGTTTGCCATCACGGCCATACAAGTCTTTCAGAAACATAAATCTGACCATGTCAAACTCCTCTGCTTAAATCATTCAATGGCCCCTAATAGAGAAAACCTAGTCTTACCACCATGGCCCTAGAGATAACATGCCAACTTCTCTTCCTACACTATCCCTCTAAGTATCCAATGTTCTCACCACTCCTAATAGAAGCATCCTAAACATATCATGCCCTCTCCATCCTTGTTGACCCTTTTCAATTCTGATATACCCTCAACCTTATCATGAAATTAGATCCTTCCTAGAGTTGTGGGACTTTATAGTCAATTGGACATCAAGTGCTCCCCTGAGATAGCTTTCTTCAACTTCCATTGTTTTTTCCCAACATAGCCTCACACAGAAGGCTATTGGAATATCTTCAGTCCTAAGAGAGCATGGGGAGTGGACAGAACTCTGGATTAATTGTCAGTTGACTTTAGGCCCAGCTCTTGTTCTAGTTCAAGTTCTTCCTCGAAAGAAAAGAGCAAACATAGACAGCATTGTGTTGTCTTTGAGATGGTCCTCAAAGACCACACAATTGAATTAAGCAATCCAATAACTTAATTGCTTACTATATTAAGCAATCCAGTAACTCACATACCTCTGGACTTCCTTTAATAAATGTTTTTGTAGTCTGAGTCAATCCAAGTAAAGATTTTCATTACTTGCAGCTAAAGTATTTGGAACTGTATGTACACTAAGTGTAAACAGGCTCTGAGTAAAGTCCTAAGGGCTTGCCTATGAAAAATTGGCAGAAAACTTAGTGTTGACTCTGGGACATTCAGATGAGTGTGATGTCTCTAAACTATTGGCTAATCTTTGGTCCAAATAGTATCATAAGTGTTGGGATAATGTGTCACCTACTTAGTTTTAGCTTGTGTGAAAATGATTACTGAATGCCACAGAGTGGATACCTATAGAGGGGGAGATCAAACCATGCCTGCCTATGTGGGCAGGGCAAAACAGTAGTAGGGACAGGCTCTCTAATTTCAAGTTTAAATGTTCTGTCCTGGACAACGTAGGGTTGAAAAGAAAGGAGAGTCTGATTGGCCCCTCTACCTTCTTTCAGGAAATTCTTTACTTACCATATCAAAGGACTTCTTTGCTATAGAACTAGTCTAAAAGTGACACAGGCTGCCCTGTGAGTACTGGGCTCCCCATCTCTGGTTCAGTCTAAAGTTGAATGCCCCACTTGTGAGGGAGACTATAACAGATATTCCTATTTCAAGAGGAAGTTAGGACCAGTTTCATCAAATCATTTATAGTTCCTTCCAAATCCTGATTCCTCTTCTAGCCCATCATACCAGACTCTTAGAGATAAAAACATATTATTTTTTCCTGTTAAAATTGCCCATAGAAATAGGAAGTCTCAAATTTATCTAGCCCACCTCAGAGCCCTTTCTATTATATACAAGAGCACTAGCCCTAATAATTTTAGAACCGAGGCCCAACCAATGATGTTATAGGTGATGCATCAGAAAAGAGAGAACACCTGCTCTGTTACAAAGGCCTTTTTACATTGAAAGTACATACTTCCTTGGTGAATTCACCTTTCAATCTGTTGGAACAAATCTTTTGTAGAACAGGTTGCTTTGCATTGTAGATTCAATGGTGGAGCTTCCATCCAAGGAGGCTCCCAGAGCACTTGACCAAGCCCAACAATCCCAACTGTTAAAAATGATTGGCAGCCTGGCCCAGCAGGCATTATGAAATTGTTAACCGGTTTTCCACAGGTTTGGGAGGAGAAATGCCTTTCATTAAATAAGCTACATTTGTCCAGAGCACCAGGGAAAATGTGCTCCTCCTGGGAATTCCAACAAGAGACTCCCTAGCCTACAAAAAGGCAAGGAAGTGTGTCTGCTGAGGAAGGGCAAGGGAACCACAGACTCTTCCATCTAAGTGCCTAGCTCCATCCCCACCAGGAAATCACCCTACTCCCAATTGTTGCTGAAGCATTTGGTTGTTTCCTTGGGACCTTTGACAGTTGGGAAAATCTTACTTAGAGCTGGGGTGAAGAAATACAGCTCCTCAGGGCTATTCATGCTCAGAAGCCCTGTCCCCTGAACATCAGGCTTGGGAAAATTAGCAAGCCAGTAAACCATCAAGACTGTTTGTTGCAAAGTCCTGCAGCTCTGAAGGATGAGTCATCTGCTTTTACCACCACTTGAAATAAATGATAATGGCTTGGCAGCCTCTCATATATTAATAGCCTTGTCATTTTACCTTCCTTCTTCTCCCTTTATTTCGCACTGGAATTAGAAATGGCAAAAATGGTTTCAGAGCTGATTGCCCTGATTTTCCAAGCTGCCCAGAAAGCCCAGGACATTCCCTGCACCCTTGCCAGATTGACACTCCACTGTTTTTATCCTATAGTCATTCTTGGCTATATTACCAACTTTAACTGCTTCATGCCATTTCACACTGGAAATGATCAGATTTGTTTGCTTGTCTGTGTACTGCATGTTTCCTTGATTAACAATGTAAGCTTCATGAAGGCAGGGACTTGTCTGGCTTGTCACTGTATCCCTAGCACCCAGAACAGCATTTTGAGAAAGGAGAGGGGACGCTGGAAGTATTGCCTCCTCTCTATACAAAGAAGGATACACAAAGGGGGCAAGGGGTGGTAATGGAGAAAGGGTCTCATGAAGGGGAGAATAGAACTCTCCATAACCAGGGGCTTTTGATACAAATTAATACACACAAGTCTCTTGCATTCCTATACAGTAATGATGAAAAATCTGAAAGAGAAATTAAGGACACACTCAATTTATTACTGCAACAAAAAGAACAAAATACCTAGTCATAAACCTACCTAAGGAGACAAAAGACCTGTATGCAGAAAACTCTAAGACACTGATGAAAGAAATTAAAGATGATACCAACAGATGGAGAGATATACCATGTTCTTGGATTGGAAGAATCAACATAGTGAAGATGACTCTACTACCCAAAACAATCTACAGATTCAATGCAATCCCTATCAAACTACCACTGGCATTTTTCACAGAACTAGAACAAAATTTTTCACAATTTGTATGGAAACACAAAAGACCATGAATAGCAAAAACAATCTTGAGAAAGAAAGATGGAGCTGGAGGAATCAGGCTCCATGACTTCAGACTATACTACAAAGCCACAATAATCAAGACAGTATGATACTGGCACAAAAACAGAAAGATAAATCAATGGAACAGGATAGAAAGCCCAGAGATAAACCCACGCACATATGCTCACCTTGTTTTTGATAAAGCATGCAAAAATATACAATGGAGAAAAGACAGCCTCTTCAATAAGTGGTGCTGGGAAAACTAGACAGCTACATGTAAAATAATGAAATTAGAATACTCCCTAACACCATACACAAAAATAATCTCAAAATGGATTAAAGGCCTAAATGTAAGGCCAGACACTATCAAACCCCCAGAGGAAAACATAGGCAGAACACTCTATGACATGAATCACAGCAAGATCCTTTGTGACCCACCTCCTAGAGAAATGGAAATAAAAACAAAAATAAACAAATGGGACCTAATGAAACTTCAAACCTTTTGCACAGCAAAGGAAACCATAAACAAGACCAAAAGACAACCCTCAGAATAGGAGAAAATATTTGCAAAAGAAGCAACTGACAAAGGACTAATCTCCAAGATTTACAAGCAGCTCATGCAGCTCAAAACCAAAAAAACAAACAACCCAATTCAAAAATGGGCAGAAGACCTAAATAGACATTTCTCCAAAGAAGATATACAGATTGCCAGCAAACACATGAAAGAATGCTCCACATCATTAATCATTCGAGAAATGCAAATCAAAACTACACTGAGGTATCACCTCACACCAGTCTGAATGGCCATCATCAGAAAATCTGCAAACAATAAATACTGGAGAGGGTGTGGAGAAAAGGGAACCCTCTTGCACTGTTGGCGGGAATGTAAATTGATACAGCCACTATGGAGAACAGTATGGAGGTTCCTTAAAAAACTAAAAATAGAACTACCATATGACCCAGCAATCCCACTACTGGGCATATACCCTGAGAAAACCGTAATTCAAAAAGAGTCATGTACCACAGTGTTCATTGCAGCTCTATTTACAATAGCCCGGAGATGGAGACAACCTAAGTGCCCATCATCGGATGAATGGATAAAGAAGATGTGGCACATATATACAATGGAATATTACTGAGCCATAAAAAGAAACAAAATTGAGCTATTTGTAGTGAGGTAGATGGACCTAGAGTCTGTCATACAGAGTGAAGTAAGTCAGAAAGAGAAAAACAAATACTGTATGCTAACACACATATATAGAATCTAAGAAAAAAATAAAGGTCATGAAGAACCTAGGGGTAAGACGGGAATAAAGACACAGACCTACTAGAGCATGGACTTGAGGACATGGGGAGGGGGAAGGGTAAGCTGTGATAAAGTGAGAGAGTGGCATGGACATATATACACTACCAAACGTGAAATAGATAGCTAGTGGGAAGCAGCCCCATAGCACAGGGAGATCAGCTCGGTGCTTTGTGACCACCTAGAGGTGTGGGATAGGGAGTGTGGGAGGGAGGGAGACGCAAGTGGGAAGAGATATGGGAACATACGTATATGTATAACTGATTCACTTTGTTATAAGGGAGAAACTAACACACCATTGTAAAGCAATTATACTCCAATAAAGATGTTAAAAAAATGAATGAGACAAACATTAAGAAGAACAGGATATGACAAAAACTGGTTAGAACCTACTGGGCCCAAGATGGCGGAAGATTCCACTGCTGGTGGGCCTTGAGACTCATTATATGCTCATTGGAATACATTAGTATGCTAAATGACACACCCACAGTCACCATGACAGTTCTGAGGCTGACCAAAAGGTCCAAAAAGTGAATAGTGCCCCAACTCCAGGAAATCCTCACCCCTTCTCCAAGATGGAATAATCCTCTCACTTGTTACCCTATGATATTACCCAGCGCATAAAAGCTAACCACCCCCATACCTCAGGGCTCTCTCACTTTCCAAAGAGATGACGCCATGCCCTGGGGCCGCCTCTTGCCTTCTGAGACAGCCCACACTCTGTCTATGGAGGTGTGTATCTCTCTAAATAAACCTTCTTTCACTTTACTATGGCTCACTCTTGAATTCTTTCATGCTTGAAGCCAAGGACCCTCACTTGGCAGCCCATCCCAGGGACTCTCTCAAGACCTGGGATATGACCCTCATCTCATGCCCCATTTTTTCCTATAACAGTTCTTTCTCCAGCTTGCCTCCCCCAATGTCCCAGGTATCTTGATCTTGCTGCAAGCCCAGATACTTAACAAGCTAAGAGTCTTGCACAACTTCTCGGGGCTTGTATTTTTCACTTGGCCTAACAGGAAAAGCGCATTGTGCACGTGGTACAGTTTGGGCCAACCTAGGGCAGGAATACAAAGACTTTATGACCAGAAGCTCTGGTTTTACCACTAAACCACGTTAATAGCAGGGCATATGTGATTGGATGTTGGTTATTAAATGTGATTATTCACAACTGACAAAGGGGTTCCTCATAGCTATTCGGATGAATGGGTAGTTTGGTTTAGTGATGAAAATACAGCTACTATATTAGCTTTTTTGTGTATATCCAGCTTGAATATCAAATTGAAGAGAGACATATTTGGCATACAAACAACCCAGGATAAAGTGGGCACGTGCACGTGGGTGTGCACAAGCGTGCGCACACACACACACACATATCTAGACAGTAAATGTTAATGTTCTTGGAATATTAGAAAGTGAAATGCAAAATGCCAGAGTCTGTTCTCACTACCATGACTAAAAGCTCTTCCCCCTCCTGCCTTCTCTATTTCTGTTCACCACCCTGGTCACCTGGGGATGATCCTATGTCTTCTCCAGCAACACTCCTTCCTTTGCCTCCTCCCCTACTCCATCTAATGAGCCATCAATTGTGTCAATTAATCCTCCCCCACAGTGCTCCCTCCCTTCTAACCATCCATGTGGCTCTGATCTCATTCAGATCCTTATAACTCCTTTTTCTAAGAGAAAAGAGGTTTCAGTCTATTCTTCCTGCAAACACTCTTGCCTGCCTGCACCAGAGGGATCTTCTTTTTTTTTTTTTTTAACATCCTTATTGGAGTATAATTGCTTTACAATGGTGTGTTAGTTTCTGCTTTATAACAAAGGGAATCAGCTACACATATACATATATCCCCATATCTCCTCCCTCTTGCGTCTCCCTCCCACCCTCCCTATCCCACCCCTCTAGGTGGTCACAAAACACTGAGCTGATCTCCCTGTGCCATGTGGCTGCTTCCCACTAGCTATCTATTTTACGCTTGATAGTGTATATATGTCCATGCCACTCTCTCACTTTGTCACAGCTTACCCTTCCCTCTCCCCATGTCCTCAAGTCCATTCTCTAGTAGGTCTGCATCTTTATTCCCGTCTTGCCCCTAGGTTCTTCATGACCTTCTTTTATTTTTTAGATTCCATATATATGGGGTTAGCATATGGTATTTGTTTTTCTCTTTCTGACTTACTTCACTCTGTATAACAGTCTCTAGGTCCATCCACCTCACTACAAATAACTCAATTTCGTTTCTTTATATGGCTGAGTAATATTCCATTGTATATATGTGCCACATCTTCTTTATCCACTCATCTGTTGATGGACACTTAGGTTGCTTCCATGTCCTGGTTATTGTGAAGAGTGCTGCAATGAACACTGTGGTACATGACTCTTTTTGAATTATGGTTTTCTCCGGGTATATGCCCAGTAGTGGGATTGCTGGGATCTTCCTGAAGAACAGTTCTGACATGCAGTGTCCCTTTTCAAAACTCTTCTGTACCTTCCCCTTTGCCTACAAGATCAAGTGCAAGTTCTTGGCTTGGAATTCAAGGCCCAGCATTAGCCTATTCAGCCTCCCACTCCAGCTTTCTCTCCCACAAACTCCTCCTTATTCTCTATTAAGCACCAGGCATTTCTGATTTCAACACCTTGGCTGAATCTCTGCTTGGAATGCCCATCTGTGAACCCCTGCCTGTAAGACCCATGTATGGCTGCAAGGTTCAAGTCCATATGAAGGGCAGGATCCTCCTACCTACACACAGCTTCCAGGACTGCCCAGTCAGATGGAGGCCCATCTTCCTGGAAACTCCAAGGCAATCATGACTTCCTAACTTGGGCTAGTAATTTCTGAGAGAAATCCCCTCTCCTGTCTTGAAACACATGTGAGAGCCAAGAACTGCGTTCGAGGCCTTACTGTATATTCATCCATCACCAAGTCCAGGGCCTGGCATAGACAAGCACTTGGGAAGTACTCAGAGAACCACAACACAGTAAAAAGGCCTTGCCTTTTGGAAGGCTCCAGAGTTTGCAAAGGTTCTTGCAGTCATCCAGTGGATGAGGTTTATAAGGAAGATGGCAAAGTGTGATTAATCTCAACCCTTAAGAGAAAGCAGCCCTGCGGGGGTCATCTGATGAGGAAGCTGTAACCATCTGCCTCTTTTGGTGCCTGGATTCAGTCACTCATTCAGCAAATATAATTTGCCAGTCATTGGGCACTGCTCTCAACCCAGGGGAATACAGGTAAATCAGACAAACCTCCATCTCCTGGAGCTCCAGTGTCAGTAGAGAAAAAGACATGCATCTAAGACAGTTCAAGTCCAAGGCTGGCTACAGTAAGTGCAGAGTCGCCTCTCTCTGCAGCAGTCTGGTGCTGGGCAAAAAGGCAGATTGCTCTTTCTAGTAGGCTCAGGAATGCTCTGCATTTGCCTGTTCCCTGCACTGTAGCATGTTTACCTAGGGCAAGAGTGGCTCCTAACTCGCAGGGCCCAGGGAAAAATAAAAATTCAGGGCCACTTGTTCAAAAATTATTAAGAATTTCAAGCAAGTAACAGCAAAGCATTAAATAAAGGCGTGGGGGCACCTCTGTGTGCAGGGCCATGTCGAGCTGAACAGGCCACATGCCCATGAGGCTGGCCCTGCCACACAGCTGGGAAGCATATACACAGGAGGCCTGAATGTGTCCTGCAGTCTTTTCTTCTCTCTTGCACAGTCTGAATGGAGCCAGATCCCAGTGAACTCAGTGGCACTTAGACACACACAGCTGCACACAGGCCGGTAACAACTTTTTGTTGAGTGCCCACTGTGTGCCCAAAACTCATCTTAAGTTTCAGGGATACGGTGAAAAATCCAGACAGACACGTTGTTTGGCTTGGTTTTTTTCTTTTTTGTTACTGAGCTTGCTCCATAAACGAGCTCACAAAGAAATGCCCAAGAAAATCATCAGTTAGTGAGCAGTGTTGTGAATATGACAAAGCAGAGTGATGAGATGGGGGTGGGGTAATGGAGAGGGTGTATTAGATTAGCGTGGTACAGCAAAGCCTCTCCAGGGAGCCGTCCTGGGGGCTGGGATGCACACAGCCCGTTCTAGAGCAACAGGTGAGGATGCTGCTAGTGTTTGGCATCAGCTTGACAGGCAAATCTCTGCAATCCCTTCCCCTCTGAAGTGAATCATGAGAGTCTAGGCAAAAAGGTGAAGTCCGAGGATGCTTGAGACTTGAGATGTCCCCCCCTGAATGGGGCCACTGACCCCTGCACCCCACCTCCACCCCTAGTGCCTTCTCACTTCTGGCATCAACAGGAGCCAGAAAGATATAGGCAGCCAATCTTGGAAAGAGGATTTCCAAGGTCCCTCCACACCAGGTGGTCCCTCTCACACCCAGGCCCCTGGACTGAACTGTGAGCCACATTGTGTCAATGTTTCCTTTGGGATCTGAGAAAGTCCTACCCTGAATGCCTTGGGCTGGTCCTCTGTTGGTGGGTCCTCCCCCACCCCTAAATACCTGGAGAAATGGCCTGTGTGGTAACTCAGATCAGAGCTCCCTGGGGAGACTCCCAAGTCTCTTTTTTTCCACTGTGCCAAGGAAGATGCTAAGTTACTCAGCTTCCTTTGGATGCCAAAGGATGTGCTCTGAAGGACTGGAAGGTGTGTAGTGAGGGTGGGGGAAATCTCAGAGGTCAGGGGACTTGGGAAAGTGATGAGATGCAACAGGTGGTGGGGGGAGCCAAGGGCTGGAAGCCAGTCTGACCCCAATGCGCACCAGCGGGCTGAGGGAGTCGCAACCCCCCACCTTGCCCCTGCCAGGCCCAGTCTGCAGCCTCTCTCCCAGCCGCAGCGGCGGGCCGCCGGTTTCCCCGCCTGGGGCCCGCACACCGCAGGCTCGCCTCTTCCTCCCTCCCCCGCGTCCCCCGCTCCTGGCTGTCTGGCAGCGCTGCGGTGGTGGCGGCGGGGGGCGGGGGGCCTTGGCGACAGGGCTCCTTCCTCCTCTCCCTCCTCCTCCCCACGCCCGCCGGAGCCTACCCCTCCCTCCGCAGCAGCAAACACGTCGTCGGAGATTTCCATCGGGGTTTAGGGGGCGGGGCCAGGATGGGGGGGCGTGGGGCGGGGCAAGTGGGAGGAGTGAAAGTTGGAGCCCAACAAAACCCTCCACACCGCGCTCAGTGCGGCCAGACCTTGCGCAGCGACCTCCGCACAGGTGGTCGCGCCGGTCCCCGCCACGATGTTGACCAAAGTTCTCCTGATCCTACTGGGCACGTTCATAATCCTTCCGTCGAGGTAAGTCTCCAACCCAGGACCCAGGAGCCCTCCGAGCCCAGCTCCCTCTCTCCGGGAGCGAGGCCGGCTCCTGAGACCCCCGCACCCCGTGTTCCTCGAGCCCCGCGCCCACTCTGCCCCTGGCCGTCGCACGGTCTAGCCTGGTCCCGCGTCCCCTCGACGCGCCCGGCAAGCCTCCGCACGCTTCCCCTAGGACGGGCTCCCTGGGCCCCTGAAGGGGCTCCCAGGAAGGAAGACAGGACGCCTGTCACCTGGCCGCTCCTGTCACCCCTCTCTCTACTCCTCGGGACTCCCGCTCTCCAAACCACCGCGGCGGCCGGGGAACGAGAGAGCAAGTCCCTCCCTTTCTGAGCCTTTCGAGGGAAGAGGCGAGCGGCCAGGGCAGGCTTGCGCTTCTGGGGACTGGGGGGACTGGGGGACTTTGGGAAGGTGGCGCCCAGAAAGTCGTGCGGGCAGTGGGTGAAAACTGCGCTTAAAATGTTTGAGTGTTGGCTAGTCTGTCCTCTCGATCAAAAAAAAAAAAAAAAATATATATATATATATTTTGTTTGTTTGTTTGTTTGTTTGTTTTGTTTTCCTGAGCGCCTAGTGAGTACCAGGCACTGTGCCAGACAACTCTGACTTTACTTACTTCCCTTCCCACCACTCCTCTTGGTGCCAGTCCCAGGCAGGAGCCCTGGTTTAGTCTAAGAGTTCCCACCCCAGCTGTCCACCTCATCACCCTCTGCTGCCAGCTTCTCTCTTCCGCCCTTATCTCCCCAGACACCCTGCTGGGTCTTGGGCCGATGGGAGCCAGAGGCCAGAAATGGTATTCTCTTAGGTCTGTGGTTTGGGTCCTGCATTTCAATACCTCTCCACTTTTCCAAAGACTAGCAGCCGGTTTCCCCTGAGCAGCCAGCTTCCCTCACACCTTCTTCTGGCTTCTGGCCCTGGGACTTTGCCAGGAAGGTTGTCCCCTGCATTTCTGGCTTTTGAGGGTGGAAGATGACTGCTTCATATTTTTGAGATGATTTCCCATTGGGCACAAACTGTCACAAGTTCCTAAGCTTCCTGATCTTTCCAGCATTCTAGAAGCCTCCATGTCACTGGACTTGTCTTGCTTTTCTGTTTTGGGGAGGGGGAGAGGGGAGATGGATTCTCTCCCCACCCCAAAATGCTTTAGCTCCTCAAGGGAGGGGCTGTGAGGCTCCCTGCTGACTCATTGGTGCACTGGGGAGTGAGGGGCTGGCCTCATCAGGGGGCTTGGTAAATACTTCTGAATGCGTGCTAGGAATTTCTAGTCATCCACATGACTCCAGATGTGAATTGGACTGGCTGGGAGAGATGACATGGTGACTGGTTAGGGCAAAAGAGGGGTCTGGGCTGAAGAAGGAGGGAGAGGGAGCAGAGAGGAAAACAGCAGAGAAGAGGGGCCGTTGTGATGGAAACTAACCTTCCAGCCAGGGGGAAGGGCTGCAGTAACTGACGTTCAGACACTGTCAGCAGGGCAACCTGTGAGGTCATTAAAGAGCTGGGGAGGTGGCAGCGGGGTGTGTGCTGGCAAAGGGCCACCTTGAACCACCTCCCTCTGGTCCAGGCTCAGCTTAAAATCATTTGTGTGACTTTGGGCACAGCCCCTCCCCCCATTTGGGCCTCAGTTTCTCCATCTGTAAGGCGAAAAAGAGGACTGATTTGGGAAAAAAAAACAATCCGGTGGCCCTTCTCATGGTCCCTTCCCTCTCCCTAGCTAGTTGACTGAGCATCCTCATGGGGGAGGGGTTGCAGAAATTCACCTCCATCTTAGATCATCACATCTAGAGGATTGTGGATGCCTGAAAAGCCCCCCCCATGGAAAGATCCCACTAGTCCAGTGCATGAGTATTTTCACTTTTCTATTATTTCTAGCTTTGAAAGTGGGCTTAATGGCTAGCTGAGGAAAGGTATACATTGTCAGCAGCTCCTTAACTCCAAGGATCTCAGGATCCTTGTTTTTTGTTGTTGTTGTTCATTTGAAGTTTTTTTTACTGACAAAAGCTATTTGTAGGATGACAGCGACCTCAAGACCCTCTGATCTCACTTTCATAGCAGACGTAGTCTGCCTTTGCTTGTTTGTTTGCTTCTTGAACCTAGGGGTTTTGTTGTTGACTTTGGACTTCTGGGAGGGGTCATTGCAGGCTCTTGGGTGGTCTTGGCTAACAGTGCCAGTCCCGATCATGCCTTGCTCCCATTCAAGTCACTCATTTTGCAGGGTGCCAGTTCCCTAGTTCTCCCTCCTCCCCTCCCACGGTGGCTGGCATGATCTACTCAGAGGACTGGGGGAAAAGCCTCAAGGAAAGAGGACACCTCTGGATATGATATTTGGAAATGGAAACTGCTTTTCCCAAGCCCAGTTCTTCCCTTGCCCACAGTGGGAATTAGCCACTTCAGACATAAGAAATGGCATAGACTTGGCACATCTGTATGCCAGTTAAGCAATTCTAAGAGCTTGAAATACTGCAGGAAAATGCATTTTGCTGCTCAAGTTGGCAGTTCCTTGGTCTGCAGTACAGAGACCATGCCCCCGTCTCCTGCCCTGTTAACCCCTTATTTGCAGAAGCAAGTTGTCTGATTGCCTTTGTAAAAATAAAATCATTTTGGAAGTGTAACAGAATATAACAGTGTAAAAATCAGGAGTAGATTTTCACAAAGTAAACATGCCCATGTAACCAGCACCTAGACCAGGAAATAGAACATTGCCAGTCCACTCCCCCACCCCTCAAAAGCTTCACCACATTCCCCCTCCAAGTACACCCTTCTCCCCAAAAGAAAACACTCTCCTGCCTTCCAACATCACAGATTAATTTTGATGATGGCTTTTTAAAAAGCTTTTAATTATAAATTTTTTTCAAAGACATATAACAGTAGAGTGAATCTCCATGTACCCATCACCAGCCTCATTAATTATCAACTCATAGCCAGTCTTATTTTCTCTGTATCCCACCCGCTCTCCATTTCCAGCTTAAATTCTTTTAAAGCAAATCTCAGACATCATATCATTTCATATGCAATTATTTTAGTATGTATTTCTAATTATAAGGACTTCAAAAACATAATAAAATACGACTATCACACCAAAATTTTTAGAATAACGTCTTCATGCTGAAGAAACTAACCAGTCAGTATTCAAATCTCCCTTATTGTGTCATAAATATATTTTTGTTGTGTTCTGTTTGTTTTGTTTTTTATGGTTTGCCTTTTAAAATCAGGATTCAAATAAGGTCCATATATTTGCAGATTTCAAAATACTTTTTATTGAATTAGAACACATATGCAGAAAAGTGCTCAGATCATAAGTGCACGGCTGATGAGTTGTCAGAAAATGATCACACTGGTATCAAGACACCCCCTGGTGCCCCCTTCCTCACTGCCTCCCAGCAAAGGTAGCATGGCCCTGATTTCTAACACCATCAGTGAGCTTCATACATTGTTTTAAAATTTTTTTAGTTTAATTCTTTATATTATTTTTTGGCTGTGGTGCATGGCTGTGGCACTCAGATTGGACTCCTGTTGACCATCTATTTCCTGAATGACAGTCTTTGTCTTTTCTCAGTGCTCAGAGCTTCCCCTACCCCCAGCCCCCAACCCCAATGCAATGGAGTATCCCAAAAGCAAAGAAATGCAGAATTTTCCCAGTGTCCTAGCCCCCGCTGGGAGAGAGTGCTGTGGCTTTCCGGAGCATTCCTCAGCAATCCTGGCCCTCTGCCTGCCCATTTGCTCCCAGGTGTCACTAGTCAGGCAGACTAAGACCAAGGCTAGTAATGGCAGCTGATTGGCCAGAGCTCCTACACCAATACCCTCTTGATTTTACGTTAAAAATTCTTTTAAAATCTCAAAGTTGCTTTTGTTATTGATTTTTTAAAAATAAAGTATGACCATAAAAAAAAGAATAGCATGGGAAGTTCCCAGAGAGCAGCAGCTTTAGAAGAAATTAACAAGAATAATCTGTTACTGGCTCTTAATTTACTGTTACCAGTCATTCTTTAACTATGCCCTGGGTTGCAGGCTTATTTTGGTTTGCTTCCGTCCCAAGAGGTACCAGCTGGGTCCCCTACAGAGCGGAGGACAGAGCTTCACTTGTTTGTTTTTATGTTCTAGGATTGAAGGACCTCATGTTGAATCAGAGAAGGGACCCTCTGCCAGTGATGATGATGTCTATGGCCCCAAACCCCAGGCTCCTGATAAGGAACTCCCCCCTGAAGAAATAAAGCCCACTGCTACTGATACCCATGACAGACTTGGCAAAATGCCAACAGCCACTGAAATCCTGGATGGTATCTTGAATAACTATGACTACAAACTGCGCCCTGGCATTGGCGGTGAGTAGCAGAACATAGTTCTCCCCCACCCCGGAGGGGAGGAGGATTGAGGGCCTAAGTGTGGAGAATGGGCCTGGGGTGTAGGTGATAGTGCCCTGCATGTGGGCAGGAACAACTTTTGCTGACCTGCCAGGTAAGAGATGTCAACTCTAGTGTCAGCAATGCCACTGACCTTGGTCTAGATTTTTCCCTTTTCTCACCCTCAGTTTGTCCAACTATAAAATGAGATGACTGGACTAGGTGATTGACCTTCGAGGTATGTTCAGCTCTTAACAGTCTATGAATTGGATCTTGCCATGAAAGAATAAAGAAAGAAATGGTATCGGATGTTGAAACCATGTAGTCCAACCCTTACCCCCTTTATTGCCCACTGACCACACCCTCCCCTGCCCCATGCTTCTGTTTAACACTTACCTCTGTCACTTCTGCTTACTTTACAGAGAGGCCCACTGTGGTCACTGTCGAGCTCTCTGTCAACACCCTTGGGCCTATCTCTATCCTGGACATGGTGAGTACTGAGCTTTGCTTATAGTGGGGCTTTCACATACTTCTTTTTTCTGTGTGTCTGTAACAAGAGTTTTTGGGGGGGAGAGATTTTAACCAACATGGACTTGAGAAGGAGGCTGAAAGGAACAAGTCCCTTGCTGCCTGAAGAGGACCTTCAGAATCCTGACTGTATCTTCCCGTCTTTCATTCAAAATAAAAATAATAAAGCAACTTTAAACAACACAGTGGATTGCTCTTTTCTTCTGATAATGATTTTTTTTTGGACTTAAGCCTGTAGTTATGAACTCTTCCTCTAGGACTGTTTCTCTAATTTTGCCCTAGTTCCTTGTCTCCTTTTCTTTCTTTCCTTTTTTTTTTTTTTAATATCTTTATTGGAGTACAATTGCTTTACAATGGTGTGTTAGTTTCTGCTCTATAACAAAGTGAATCAGTTATACATATACATATATCCCCATATCTCCTCCCTCTTGCGTCTCCCTCCCACCCTCCCTATCACACCCCCCTAGGCGGTCACAAAGCACCAAGCTGATCTCCCTGTGCTATGTGGCTGCTTCCCACTAGCTATCTATTTTAGGTTTGGTAGTGTATATATGTCCATGCCACTCTCGCTTTGTCACAGCTTACCCTTCCCCCTCCCCATATCCTCAAATCCATTCTCTAGTAGGTCTGTGTCTTTATTACCGTCTTACCCCTAGGTTCTTCATGACATTTTTTCCCCTTAAATTCCATATATATGTGCTAGCATACGGTATTTGTCTTTCTCTTTCTGTTGCTATCATCCCAGTGTCACTACTGTCCCCAGTTAGCCTCCATTATCTCCCACTTGATATATACAAAACACAAGGTCCCTGCCTACCCCCGCAATCTACCTACTAACCTGGCCTCCTGAGAGATGTGCCTCCTGCAGTCCTGACCCTGCTTAAAGCATGAAGTTCAACCCCACACACTAGCAGTCAGGGCTCTCCATGGGTAGAGCCAACCCAGGGCTCTATTTTTATTTCTTTTCACCCCTTTAGAGACCACATGCACTAGTCACACTAGCATACGGGTGTTCCCAAGCTATCTTGTAATTCTGAGCCTTTGTTCAAGCTGTTTCCACTTTGGGATGGCATTGTTCCAGTTTTCTACCTTATCCTTCAACTTATATCACACTTGTTTACCTGACCTTCTCTACCTCACTGTACTGTAATTATGTACTCTGTCTGCCTTGCTCTGTCAACTATGGGTTTCTTGATGTCAGGGACCCAGTATATATTAACTGAGCAAACGAATTATAAAAGATGTTCTGCAAATGTTACTTTCATCTGCGGAGCCTGATAATGAGGAAGGCTGTGGTAACCAACTCCATCACAGCCATAACCTTGACCTGGCTCAAGTCAGACACAGTTTTAGCATACACACTGGTACCCAAGAAGCACCGTGTGAGTGGGTGAGCTCAGAGTCTAGGCTCTGAGATGGCACTTGCAAATAGACGCTCAAAGGTAAGTAAACATTCATGGAAGATCAAGGTGTTTACATAGGCTAAGTGGAAGAGTGGGGTTTCCCACTGTGATGCTTTGTTTGGCTGCCTAGTTCTTGAGGCACAATGTACTTATATATGGCTACGCAAAAAAATTACCCTAAAACACAGTGTTTTAAAATGACAGGTAGTCATTAGGTCACAGCTCCTGTGGGTTAGGAATCCAGGCATGACTTAGCTGGGTCATCTGTTTCAGGGTCTCACCAGGCTGCAGTTAAGCTGTCAGTTGGGGCTGGGGTCTCATCTGAAGACTCGACTAAGGGAGGATCCACTTCCAAGTTCTCACGTGGTTGTTGGCAGGGTTCAGTTCTTCTCTGGCTGCTGTCTGTAGGCCTTCCACAGTGCTTGCCATGTGGGCCTCTCCATGTGGCAGGTGGCTTCCCTTAGAGTGAGCAAGAGCATGAGAAAAACTGCTGAAGATGGAAAAGCCATAAACTTTTGGGAAATAACAAGGAAGAAGAGAAACATGAGAGGAGACAGATCTTTTTGAGTTTCTGTTGACATTTTAAAGCTCTTTTTTTCTCTTCCCTTGATGTCAGATTTACTCTTTGCTGTTATCAATGTGCTTACCACTAAGTGAGTATGAATTTAGCAATCAGTTTGATTGAAATTGTTGATAAACTAAGAAATGCTGGGTTCTGAGCCAGAGGTTGAGTTCTTCTGGTCCACCATCATGGCCACTGTTTACTGTTAATAGGAAAGGGAGCTTTCAGATCATTGGTGGGGGGATGGAGAAAGTGACCTGAAGAGTAGTAGAAAATCTGTGGCTACAATCTCCTTGCTATTTGCGTAAGATATAATTTTGGGAAACCTATTTCTATCAACTGCAAGAGCCTGTGTGGCAGCAGAGCAGCAGCCCCACTCACAGTAGCTGAATACCCTATCCCTCTTTGCTCTATGCCTACTAATGTTGGCAGCATTGGGCTCACCTGAAGTGATGATACCTGACAAGCCGGAGAGATACAGTTTAATAACCCAGCAGTCACCGAACCTGGCATGCAACACAGAGCTGGTGCAAAGAGGAGCCAACAATTTGATTTTCTTTGGCCGGTAACATAGTGCTAACGCCTGGGCCAAGTGCCTTTAGAACATTCCAAACACTCATGTGGTATTAAATTTCCCAGAGAAGTCTGGCCTTCTACATACTTCCAAATAGTTCTTTAAAGCTGTGGGAGGTCCCAGTCCTTGTACAGGCTACTTTTCTCTGGTGATTCTGTAGAGTCCAGTGCTTGGTGAGGAGGAGTTCCAACATCCTTCAGTCAATCAGAGGTTGTGTAGAGCTCAGAATTTGTCCTGAGAGAGGGAGAGAAAGCAAGCCCCCTTGTCAAACTGGGGAAAAACTGAACCGTTAGTTATCAGTTGATGTGTAGTGAAGTTACAATTGGAATCTTGTTAAATAGAAATTAAATGCTCATTTGAAACACTCTAACATAGAGCAGGAGCCAGGCATGGACTGTAGAGGGGAAGGCTTCCTCTGGCTACCCAGAAGTTCTGTAGGCTGATTTGGAGCTGCCAGCCACTTAGGACTGCAGAGCCACCCTGAAGGCCATTTGTGAAGGCTGGTGTGGCTGGGCAGGGCAGGGCTGGGGGCTCCCATGTGAATGGTAGCCAGGCTGCCAGCTTTTTTCTGTGTGATGCTCTGGACTCCTCCAGGGAACATTCTCGGCCTGGGGGTCTGGCTCCCTGCAATTTTGCAGTGGCTCTCACCACCTTTTGGCCTGATCAGCAAAGGCAAGCAGGGATTGTATTGACACTCTGCATCCCCACCCTGAGGGCTCTACGGGCCTCCCAGGTTGTGGGTTTCCAGTTGGTGTTCATTGTTTGATGCAGGATAACTCAGGGGAAAGACCTAGGGGTCCTGCAGAGGAAAACTGGACCTTGATCCTAAAGGGATTCTTGGAGCAAGTGAAGTAAGCACTGGAGAGGAAGATGGGTGAAGGTCGTCCCAGGGCAAGGCCATGTTAACGGTGCTCTGAGCATCAGAGCCAGTATGTTCCCATGAACTGTTTGACTTTGAACTTTGAGGCTCCTTTCTCTCTGAGCCTCAGTGTTGCTACCTCTAAAATAAAGGAGATTGGCCTAGCCCTCAAGGTTCTGCCTTGGCATAGTTCTGGTATTTGCTGTTCCAGCTGCTTGCAGTTCTATTACAGTCTGTTTTTTCTCTCTTCAATACCAGTGGTGAGATTTCTAGCTTCTCATGCTTCCTGCTATTAAACATTCTTTTTGATGTTTAATAATTTATAGGCTAATGAGAATTGTAAGCTTCTTGAGAGTCCAATCATGAGAATTTTGTTCACATAGCATGTGTCTGGTACATAGAAAACTCTCAGTACAATCCTCCCTCAGAATATGTTGCAGATTGGTTCTAGGACACCTCCCACCCTCCAAAGATACCAAAATCTGAGGATGCTCAAGTCCCTTATATAAAATGGCGTAGTATTTACATATAACCTATGCACGTCCTCTTGTAAACTTTAAATCATCTCTAGATTACTTATGACACCGAATACAATGTAAATGCTATGTAAATACTTGCGAGTGAGGGACAAATTAAAGTTTTGCTTTTTGGAACTTTCTGGAATTTTCGGGGGGGATTTGAATCTGCAGATGTGGAACCCACAGATACAGAGGGCTGACTGTATCTGGTTAAATACAGTCTGTATTTGGTTAAATACAGACTGTATTTGGTTAAATACTACAATCCCTTAAAATTTCTTTAATTAGTTGCTACTCAAACCTCAGACTACCTCCCTCTGCATGTCTGTGAGTGGTAAAGTTTTATTAAATTGAATCCTTATCTTCAAAAAAATAATTTATGGGCTATGCAATATCTAGAGACCAAATAATCATGGGTTAATTAACATCTGTGCTCCCCAAATAAAAGCTGAAAGGGGCAACTTCACTGTATGCAATCAAAAGTGTGTGTGTTTGTAAATGTTTAGAATGATTTTGACCTGAGATCTTTGATTTGCTATGGAAATAAGGGGGCTGAGTGGGTGTTGGCCTGCTACAAGGGTGTAGTGTCGTGATGAGCCCAGCCTGTACAATTAAGCCGCCATCACCTGTGTGTTTCTGGATTAAATGCATCATCCCAGATTGTTGTTCATTCAGGAATGTTTTTTTTCTTTTGGGAATACCTGGAAATAGAAAACACCCTACAGCCAAACTCATGCTGTTTTCCTCTGTGCAAACCTAAGTGGGTCCCTATCTACTTGATAGGCCCATCACAGGACGGCATGGGAATGTTCTTTGCCTGCACAGCCCCAAATGTGTGCTTTTCTATCCTTGCCACCAGGAATACACCATTGACATCACCTTCTACCAGACTTGGTATGATGAACGCCTTCGTTTCAATGGCAGCTTTGAAAGCTTTGTTCTGAATGGCAACTTGGTGAGCCTGTTATGGATCCCAGACACCTTTTTTAGGAATTCTAAGAGGACCCAAGAGCATTCGATCACCATGCCCAACCAGATGGTCCGCATCCACAAGGATGGCAAGGTGTTGTACACAATCAGGTATGTCAAGCCTCTGGAGTCTTGACTCTTGAGACTCTTCTTCCCCTCCTGAGAATTTTTGCCAAAGAAACATGGGCAGAGGTTTCATCCTGAATGATACTTCTAAGGGCCCCTCCAGCTTTCCTAGACCATGAGCTCAATCCCCTCATGTACTGACACACACACTAAGGCCTCAAAATAGAAAGATATTGCCTAAGACCACACGCCAAGTTTGTAGCAGAGTTTGGACTGATATCTAGTTACTTGGCTCCAAGTCCAGAGCTCCCCCAACTAGAATGTAGCACGGTGACTGTGTTGTGTGGACAGTTCCACCCCAAGTGGGCACTGGATGTAAAGACACATCCACAGTGGTGGAATTGTCCAGGCGGAGCAGCAACACAGCAGTTGGAAAGATACCTAAGACCAGGCTGGATACTTGAATGCCTGGCTGGGAAAGGTTGTGTACAGGTGATAATGTGGCAGGGAGGCAATAAAGAGTGGGAGAGTGTTGGCAGGTCCTTGAAGGTGGGATGGGCAAGAAGCAAAATTCCATCTAAGTTAGTCCATACGTTTCTCTGATGATGGAGACCAGAGTAGCCAGATATTTCCAAGCTGTTCTTCCTCTCTTTGTGTCTCTCCTTTGAGCTCTTTGTCTCAGCTCCCACCATTGCCACACATTGGTGGTGGTCCCCAGGCCCAAGCTGGGTGGAAACCTAAGTGTTCAGGGTCAGCCTAATGAGGCTCCTTTCTCCCTTCCAGGATGACCATTGATGCTGGATGCTCACTCCACATGCTCAAATTTCCAATGGATTCTCACTCTTGCCCTCTGTCTTTCTCTAGCTGTGAGTACCTTCTTAGGTTTCTGGGGCCCCAGAGTCATCATGCTGGGCCCCTTCTTTTTCTCATCCTTTTCCTTTACATTTTTCTGCCTCTGCTTTTTCCCCTAAGATGGTGCCAAAGTTGTCCAGGGCCTCCCAATCCATCCTCATCTCCTTTCCTGCTAACAATACTGTGTTGCTTAACCTGGGCTTCACGTTGGGCTCGTCCCTTTCCTGTCCACCCCACCTCAAATCAGTCACTGGCCTCTGAAGTGTATCTCAAGTATGTCTGCTCTCCATCTCCACTGTCACTACTACCTTGGTTTAGGTCTTTGTCATATTCCACTTGGACTTTGCAACATCTTCACTTTGAAGCTGAACATGTTGAAAACTAAATATATGGTCTCCACCGAACCTCTACCCCCAAGACAGATGTGTTGCTTCTGTGTTCCCATTTGTCTCATTGAAAGGCACCATCACCCACTCAGTTGTCCAAGCCAAGAACTTTGATGCTTCTTTCTCCTTCACCTCCCCATCTATTCAATCAGCACATCCTGTTGGTGTTCCCTCCTGAATCTCTGTCGATCCTATTTCTCTGCATTCTCACTGCCACAGCTTCGAATCCTGCCTTCATTCATTTTATTGTGCCCGGGTTACTGAACTGGCCTCCCATAACTGGTCTCCCTGACAGCAGGCCAACCTCATATAAGAACTAGAGTGACCTAGCTGAAGCATCATCTAGACTAGGTCACTTCTTAGTTTCAAATCCTTCCTGAACTCTCATCGATCAATTCCAAATTGCTTAGAATAGCCCTCAAGGCCCTTCATGAACTGGCCCGTGCTATCTACTCCTACATACCTCATCCATCCTCTGTGGGCTAGCCATCCTGAACTTTTGACATTTCCATAACACATCAGGCATTTTCATCTTTCTGTGCATAGAACACCCTCCTCACCCCTTCAGCCTCATCTATACAGAGAATGTTTATATTGGACTTTTAAGACTTATTGGGAATGTCACCTACTCTCTGGAATCTTTTCTGGGTGTGTCCCCAACTGATCTTTCCCTTCTTTGTTTCCACACTCTCCCACGGGCGGAGGCTTCTCAGAGGTATTCCAACAATTACAGATGTGTACTTACTGTTTTACTCAATAAAATGTGAATGCTTGAGAGCAGGGCTCCTGCCTTGCTTGTTTCTGCATGTCCAGCACAGGGCATGGTACTGAGGAATGCTCAGTAAATGCACTTATTGGATGGACTTCAGCAATGAGGTAAGAGAGGTAAGGTCCCACAGCTGGTGAGGCCAGAGTCAGACACCATGCTGGTGGAGACCTCAGCTGGGCTTCCCAGTCTCACATGACTCTCCTTCCCACGTTGCCTTACAGTTTCCTATCCTGAGAATGAGATCATCTACAAGTGGGAAAATTTCCAGCTTGAAATCAATGAGAGTAATTCCTGGAAGCTCTTCCAGTTTGATTTTATAGGAGTGAGCAACACGACTGAAACTATCACAACCATAGCTGGTAAGTGTGCCTTTGAGCCAGGGCTAGGCAGCAGAGGCCCAGGAGGGTGGTAGGGATGACTGGAGGTGGCCATCCATTCGTCCAAATGCTTATGTAATCATCCCATGAAAATACTGTAGAACATGGCTCCTGTTTTGTAAATGCTAAGCACTTACAACTGTTTGCAGAGGAAACTGAGACTTTGTAGCTACATCTCAGTCTCATCTGCAAAGAAGTAAGTGCTTTGCCAAGCCCCGCAGAGGGTAGGTAAGTAGATTAAGTTTTATTGCTGTCAAAATTTGCAACTAGGTTTGTCATGCAGACCCTTCAGTTTCGAAGTCTTTGTTACAACTGACCTACCTGGATGACTTTGGGAAATGGAGGTCATGTGACTTCTCCATACTCAGAAGCAATCCAAGTGGTTCTAGTTACGTGGGATGCAAAGCCCTTCCTAATGGGAGGTGGAGGCTTGAGTTGTGTCATCAGCTAGTTGAGGGCTGGGATAATATGGAGGAGGTTTCAGCAGCTACAGTGGCTGCTATATCAACATTTATTTTATTTTTTTTTTATTTTTTTGTTTTTTTAGATTTTTAAAAATTTTTTTTCAACTTTTTTTTTTTAATTAATTAATTTTTGGCTGCGTTGGGTCTTCGTCTCTGTGCGAGGGCTTTCTCTAGTTGTGGCAAGCGGGGGCCATTCTTCATCGCGGCGTGTGGGCCTCTCTTGTTGCGAAGCACAGGCTCCAGACACGCAGGCTCAGCAGTTGTGTCTCACAGGCCCAGTTGCTCCATGGCATGTGGGATCTTCCCAGACCAGGGCTCGAACCCGTGTCCCCTGCATTAGCAGGCAAACTCTCAACCACTGCGCCACCAGGGAAGCCCTCAACATTTATTTTAAAGGAGCAGGTCTGATACGCACAGATTCCTGTGAAAGACTTCATGGTGGATTCAATGTGGACACGGTGATCACTGGTTTTCTGACCTTGTCCCTAACAAGGACTAAAGGGGAGGGTCCTGGGTCTCTTAAACTTTAGCTCCCAATTAGGTGTGAGTGTCTTTGCTTGTGTTCCTAGGTGATCTGAATGAGGAGCCAAGGGACCTCCCTAGCGTTGCTCCCAGAGCAGCCCTGGAAACCCTCTTCACACATACTGACCAAGTCAGGGCAGTGGCGGCACTGCCCTCATCGTTTCCAGAATACGGATGGAACCAGTCACCTAACCAGCCATTTGCCATGGGAAGCGTCTTGCTTTGCTTCCATGTGGCTAGGCGGAAAATCTGCTTTTTCTTTACTTGTTGAATTGGTCACTGGGTGAGGGATAGCTCATGCTCATCCGGCTAGAGCTTCGCTTGCACAGCACTAGGCAGGGGCAGAGGGCTGCTTTACAAATGCTTTCCTTTTTCTCGGGGGCTCTGGGTAAACAATTTTACTACCTTTGACTTAGGACCCTTGCTCTTCTGCCAGCTAACCATTGGCATGCCTCTTGCCTTTCTGCACCTCAGTTTCCCCAGACAGGTTGGGGACCCATCATCATAAAGCAGCAGAGGAGACAAGGCCCAGGGGCTTTCAAGTCACTAGTGGTTCCGTTTAGTAGATGGTTGTGCATTGTTTCAAAATGGTGCCCTAGTGACTACAAAGCCCCAGAGCCAGCATCATCACCAAAGCAATGACAATAGGTAAGCACCCGTCCTCCTTGGGAGAGAAGAGGGTTCTTGGGAGAAAGGAGAAGGGCTTTTTTCTCTTCTGTTAGAGATGAGTTGATCTTGAATCATGGTTTCTTCAGTATCATAGTTATCTTTGGGACTGGACCCAAACTCTTTCAGTCAGTCCCTGGGCAGTTCTCTCCATCTGGAACAGACTTATGTACTCAGCTCCTAAGGGTTCAGAATGAAGTGGGAGCATGCTACTCTGGCCACCTTGTGCCTTCAACCAGAGAATCCCTGCTTCAGGAGGCATTCAGAGAGTCCAGCCTTGCCCCCAGTGAGTGAGTCATCTTTCACTGTTGGCTGTTGAGCTTTTGATAGAATTTTACCCATGATTAGGATTTTGCTTTCTCGCAAGGGAGTTTCTTCCTTCTCTAGACAATTCTGTTCATCAGAAAAATCTCCCTGTTCATCTGAAATTGGAGTCTCTGGAACTTCCACCCATTAGACTTAGTTCTTTTTCACTACAAATACTGAGCTTACAGTAAGTCCAGTGAGTCTTCCACCGGGTCAAGATAAAAGAACTAGTATTATGGTTCCAGCCCTGAGTCACATTCTTTTATAGACTATACAACCATATTTCTTTTTCCTCCCCCTTGTTCTTCAAAGCTTTGGCTCCACTCATCCTTCTAGTCCCAGTCCTCTGGGCACAGTCTTTTTGATTGTCTTCCTCTGACAGTGCAGTGACCAACTGTGGTCTGGCTAAAGCAGATAAGAGCGGAAAGCATCTCTAGCTTTTTCCCCCTTTGGCTCCTTAGCCCCAGGTATCTTTTTTTTCCCTTACCCATGCTCCTCCATTCCTCAGAAAAAAGAAAGTGTGTGTTAATATCCTTCACTTGGCCTTAGAAGACAAATTCCCATCTCTTGACAAGTAGAGAAGGTTCTTCTTTGATGAAATAAATAAAATAAAAATAGAAAAAGCTGATAGAATAATAAATCTTGTTGTAACAAGAATATATAAACTCAGCAAATATTGTGGGGAGTGGTTATAGCTGAGTAGGGCTGTCTTAAATTGCAGTCAAGACCCCAGGACTAGGGAACTAGGATCTTGATAAATACATTCTGCCTAGTAGGCAAGTGCGAGTGGTCCCTGCAGCAGCCCTGGAGGAGGAGTTCTATCCACAAAGCTACTATTCTGTACAGAGGTATTCAGCTGACCCCAGGCTACTTCCTTGCCTTTTTCCAGAAGATTCTGAGAAGTCTTGCCCCTTGAGTGTCAGTGCTGACAAGGTGAGTAGGAAAGGCTGCTCTTCTCATTCAGTCCCAACATACCCAGACTTGCTGGGCAGGTGATCTATTTTCTAAAATAGGAAGACACATGGACAGGTTAGTGTTCTAGTCTGCCTTACAAAGCTGTTGCCAGGAAGTAGCAAGAATTGTTGAGCATCTGCTAGGTTCTGGGCTGTGCTGTGCATGGATGGGCAGAAGCATAGCAACAGGGCTCAGATGAGCCCTGTCATGAAGGGGTTTAAAAACCCACCTAACTCAAGGCCAGGGAATTCTACAGCATCACTGAGGTGGAAAGTTGGAGCCTAGCTTCACTAAGAAGCCAGAATTTGAACTATTATAAATCCACCATGATGTTGAGAGCAAAAAGGGATATTCTGGCCTCAGAAAAGACTCCAAAATCCTTGGAGTCATGGTGAGCATGCAGAGTGTTTGGGATGGGTGTGTCAGAGTATAAGGCAACATGAAATGTACAGTAGAAGATGCCAACTGTAGATATAGGTTGTCATGGGGTCCTGTAGGAGCCATCACTATCTAGGCTGAGAGCCAACATCAAGGACATGATACCCAATGAATGCGAAGACCTCAGTCTGCCTTGTGGATGTATACTCTGCAGACCTGACATCTAGAGGGCTGACTGAAATTTTCACTTTCAACTAATTCTTCTATTTTCTTGAAACACTCAATTTGGGCTAGGGTAATAGACTAAGAACAGGGAGTCCAGGGTTTGAATATTGGTATAAATATATGCATGATATCTTAGGGAATCTGAGTAGATGGGGGTTAGCTTAGAGTAGGGTGTACGTGTAAGATTTCAGTTGGAGCCAGGTTGTGGTGAGCCTTTAGTGTCAGATTACAGAGTGTAGACTTGATTCTGTAGCTCCTGTGGAGCAGGAAACCATCAGAGGTTTGGGGTAGGCAAGTGATTTCTTTTGGCCATTGATGGAACAGTGCTAACTAAGGCATTTCACCAGCATATGAATGTATAGGAAGGAGGCTGAATAGCTTCTGTGCTTCCCCCACCACAGATCACTTTTAGTTCATTTCCTGAGAGTATACATTGTAAGGGCCAGTAGTGCACGTATAAGGCAATGATTCTGCAGACTAGATATGGCACCTCAGGGGTGGAAAGGCCTCAGTCAGCCATCTGGACATTAACTGTGTGGTTCTGATATCTAGAGGCCTAACTGATTTTACTGCTTTCATTTGACTATTCTGTCCCCCACCCCGGTAAGACAGATGTGCGATGTGGGCCAGCGAACTGAGAAAGAAGTTATTAAGGTTCTAGCCCTGGCTTAGCTCTTAACTGACCATGGGTCTTGTTGTGAGTCTTCTCTTGAGCTTCTTCTGATCCTCCATGTGTGGCATTGGATTAATGTGCCTCTATCCTAGGACCGTGGTGGGCATCCCATGAGCTGAACAATAGGATCCTTAATATGCATGTCTTGCGTGTGGGAGACCCTCATGGCAATGCTGTAATGAAGTGATATTTTTAAAATATCTTCCAGGCGATTACGTAGTCATGACACTTTTCTTCAACGTGAGCAGGAGGTTTGGCTTTGTGGCCTTTCAAAACTATGTTCCTTCTTCTGTGACCACGATGATCTCCTGGATTTCCTTTTGGATCAAGAAAGACTGTGCTCCGGCCAGGACTTCTTTAGGTAAGTGGGTAAGGTGGGCATACACATGAGGCACAGAATTGCATTTTCAGGGGTCCTTTCCAAAGTGTAATATATAGGGCAGTAGCTCCGCCCACCTCCACTCCTGTGCTTTCACAGGGATCACTTCTGTACTCACCATGACCACTTTGGGCACCTTTTCCCGGAAGAATTTCCCACGTGTCTCCTATATCACAGCCTTGGATTTCTATATTGCGATCTGCTTCATCTTCTGCTTCTGTGCTCTGATGGAGTTTGCTGTGCTCAACTTCCTGACCTACAACCGGACAGCATCCCGTGGTTCTCCGAAACTTCGCCATGTATGAGCTGGGTATGGGAGTGGTGGCAAGGCTTTGGAGTACGGAGGCATGCAAGTGAGGGCACTAGGACTCACGACACATGGGTGGCCAGCTCACCAAGTGATGGGGGTAACCTGGGGCTTTGGGGGGAGTTGAGTAAACTTTCTGATGTGATGGTGGGAATTCTGGGGGGCAAGAAACAGTGTGCCAAGGATGGAATCTCCAGGAAACCCTGAGGCAGCACCTAGGCTTGGTTCACCTTCCCTTGCCTTGTTCTGACTCCTTCCCTTGTTCCTTTCAGCCTCGTGCCCATGCACATGACCCAACCCCTTCCCGTGTCCGTGTCATCGAGCATCCGGAAGCTTTTGTGTGCGACATTGAGGACCCCGAGGAGGAGGAGGAAAGTGAGGAAGAGGAGAGTGAGGAAGAGGAGGGCCCATCTTGCCCAGCCCGGCAGTCCGTCAGGCCAGGCAGCACCCCTCGCCCTGGTGGCTGTTGCAAGTGGTGCGAGAAGTACTGCTGCACGGTCCCCACTTGTGAGGGCAGCACCTGGCAGCAGGGCCGCCTCTTCATCCATGTCTACCGCCTTGATAACTACTCTCGAGTGATTTTCCCAGTCACCTTCTTTTTCTTCAATGTGCTCTACTGGCTTGTTTGCCTTAACCTGTAGGCACCAGCTGGTACCCTGTGGGGCAGCCTCCCCAGTTCCCCAGGAGGTCCCACAGCCTTTGCCTAGGGAGTTGGGAGAAAATAGCAGCAGCAGCAGCAGCAGGAGCAAACTAGAGAGTGTCTTTCCTTCCCCCTTGCCCAAATAGAAGCCTGCAGGGAATTGGTCCTTGCTGGCCCTCTCCCCTACCTGGCCCATTCACTGAATCTCCTTAGCAGCCCATTTCAAGTAAAATGACACCCCTCTCTATTCCTCAAGGGGCATTTATGATGCTCAGGCTTCAAAATGTAGGCTCTCAGTGACCAGCTCCCTAAGATGGTGTCCATGTATGAGTGGATTAGCTATCTCCCGAAAGGGCTAACACCCACTGCCTTTTCCCAGAAACCCAGTACTGCCTTTGTGGTGCTCCGGGCCCAGCTCTGGCCTCAGCCTCAAAGTGCACAGACCAGCTACTTGGCTGTTCCTGACACCTCCTTAAGATGCTGGACAGCAGTGTTAACAGCGGGAGGGAATCCCCATCCATAAGTCAGATTATTATATTCTTGATTCTGTCTCCCTGCCCTCCCTTCCCCTGCAGATAGACAGACACTGACATTATCCCTTTAGGAGCAGGGGAGTCAGCAATTGAGGACAGTATCCCTCCCTCTGCTGCTGTGACATCTCCATCTCCCTTCCCCGCTGGCCTTCATTCCTCATCTGCAGTACCAATTCAATACCTTGCATCCAGTGGGTATCTATTTTCGTGTGTGATAATACTAATGACCCCCTGCTTTTTATGCCACCTTCTTCCTCCTCCTTGATCCTTGTGACTCTTTCTGTAACTTTCCCAGTGACTTTCCCAGCCCCGACCCAGGTGCTAGGCCATGGTGACTTCCTGGAGCCAAGAAACTAAGGGAACTCTGCTTTGCAGTGGGCATTACCCGCATTGATTGGTGCCCAGCTAAGGCACAGCATAGGAGTTCTGCCACTTTCTTGGCCCCTGGACCCATGAACCAGTCCACTCCTATCCCTGGGGCACTCTGACAATCACAATCAATCAATTGAATTCCCTTAAATTTGTATAGCACTTTACCTTTTGCAAAAGCACTTTCGACAAATTATTTCTATTTTGAGTCTCATAGCCCTGTGATATGTTCAGGGCAGGATTCTTATCCCCATTTTGCAGATGAGAACCCTGATGCACAGATTTCTATGGGACTGTGGATCTCGCTGGAAACTACCCAGGAGCCCACTGTCACCTTCTATACCACATGACAGGGCTAGGCAGCTCTTTTCACCATGATTTGATTCTATAGCCTCTGCTGGCACCCCAGTGGCAGGGCCCAGAGTGGCAGCCTCTTTTCAGCATTGGCCTGCTCAATTCCTGGGCCTCAGGTGCTCAGACTGCCCCCTAAGATCTAACCTCTCCCGGCTCTGGTAACCCAGTGAGGTGAATTTGGACATGCCCCAACGCTTGTATATGCTGAATGAAATCTGTGTCTGTATTTTATTGGGGGGTGGGTAGGATGGGGATCCATCTGCTTTTTGTCACCATCAAGTGAGAAGGGGAAATATATCAATAAATATATCAGCAAAGCATAGAAGGTATGGCTGGTTTCTTGGGCATTCAAGTTTGCTCTCAGCTCAGGTTTTAAATCTTAACTCAGTGACCCAAACATTTGTCTGTTACCCTCTCCCATCCATGACTCCCAGACCTACCACATACACACCATGTCCCCTTCTCTCAGTGGAGAACTTAAGGGAAGACAGTGACCAAGCGGGTGGCTCCCTTTTACTGATTCCCTTATTTACTCCTATGCCACTTCTCCCCTCCATGTCCCTCTTGCTTTGCCCATGATTCTAGCTTCATCTAGTCACCTAGAAGTTTCCTAAAGACCATCAGACTCAGAACACTCCCCACCACCACCATTTAAAGATGGGGATGCTGAGGAGTGGAGTGTCTATTATCACACAACCAGTCAGTAGTGGAGTGGGGCCAGACCCCAGAAATCCTAATACCCTGTCTTGGCTTAGAGCAAGCCTGCAGATCTTGGTTGATTACCCTTCAAACAAACTTTCTAAAGGTATATTGGGAAATGTTGGCCCTGGCATCCTTTGGCACATCCAACTCTAAGGAAAGTCAGAAACAGCAATAAGAACCAAGGAGGAGACAAAATGACATCTGAACAGCCAACAGTTTTGCCATAAAGTTCTTGAAATGATGCTCAAACACTTTCCCTGTAAGAAATCCACATGCCTCTACTGTGTATTTTCTAATGTCCTAACCCAGAGCACATTACAAGTAACAATTTAGAACAGGGAAAACATTCTCTCACTTTTACTTATATTAGATGCAGGGGGGGAAAAAGGAAGCCTGGCTCCTGAGCAATGGAGACATGCAAATTTGTGAGCACTCATATTTAAATGCATTTTGAAACAAATAATGCAAACCTGATTCCTTAATCACCCTACAGTAAAGCTAAAGACAAATAAAATTCCTACCACTTGTAAATTTTAAAAAGCTCATGTAAACAGTTCTTTAAAACTGAAGAAGTTAAAACCATAATTGGGTGCATAATATCAAAAAATTAAATTAATGAAGAAAAAATTACATGTGTTTTAAAACTCATGGGATGCAGCCAACACCGCACTTGGAGAAAATTTCATAATTTAAGCATTTCAATTACTAAACATAATGGAAGATAAATGAGTTAAGTGTTGAAACCTAGAAATTGGAAAAAGGATAAAAGCATATTATACCTTAGAAAAGTTTTGGAGAAAGAGGAACTTAAAAATTAATTAGTGTCGGGAGAACTAGTTACTCATTTAAAAACAAAAACTGGGTCTCTCTCTCTCTACATCAAAATTACAGATGAAACAAACATCTTAAAACTTTTAAAGAAAATCATCAGACAATATGGGTGAATATGTTTATATTCTTGGGATGGGAAAGGCCTTTGTAAACCTGACAAAAAACACCAGTTTGTCCATACTAAGAAATAATAACTAAAGGAAAAGCCAAAAAATGTATAGCAAAACACACTACCACTGGTTAGTTTTTCTGGGAAGCAATCTCTGAGACTGAGATTAGCGTGCAGGAGGTTGACTCGGGAGTGCTCTTAGGGTCAATGCAGCCACCATTAGGTCCTCAGCTGTACACATGGGAAGTTTTGAAGTTGGGGTGGGCTTTCCAAATTGTCACAAATCAGGGCAAGGGAACGGGGCCTTTATACTCTTGCATTTATCAGTTATTGGATGTGAGCATGAACTTGGAAGGGACATGAACTTGGATGTGTCTGGAGAAGGACTCAGTTGAAGGCTGTGAGCCTCCAGCAATCTCAGCTGTTGGAGAAATGAAAGCTTCAGTCCCAAAGGGGCACGGATGTGGAAGGTCTTGGTAGCATACCACAGTACCCACTATAGTTCATCCCTCCCTTTGTTCAGGCTCATTTGCTTCAGACAAATAAAATCTGGAGAAATTTACCCATGGTTACATTGAGCTTCTTTTCCTGAGGAAAACTTACAAGATCAATGAAACACACTATAGCACCTGCCACTGGAGGTGGTCTTAGAAACTTAACTGATAATCATCATGTCTGTGTTACACTACCAATTCTGAATTTCCTCTCACTCTCAGCTAGTATCTCTCCTGATCTAGGTAGCTTACCTGGTCAAGTGACTATAAGCTTTGTCCTTGAAGGGTCTGAGATCTTGCTCTTCTCAAGCCATGGCTGGAGGACTTGTTTGTCATTTCTAAGGGGTGCCTAAGTGAGTCACCTAGACATCAAACCTATTCTTGCCTGTCCCCACTGTATAGCAGTGCCCTTATCTCCTCCCAATTATTAGGGTCGATTTTCCCTGTCAGGATGGTTATTTGTGTTCTTTTGGCTAGTGCCAAAAGTGATCAGGCACCAGCCGTGGATTAAAATTTAATGGGACTCGTTGTCCTCTGGTAAAGGCACAATCTGGGAGCCAAGAACTCTAAACCTGCAGAGCCCAGAATTATTAGGATGGGAAGTACATACAGATTACCCCAGTGGATCTCTGGGAGTGATGATAAGCAAGACAACTCCTATTCCTACTCCTTAGTTCCCAAACCTATATATCCTCCTTTATAATGGTCATTGATTTAGGATGTATAATGCTTCCTGGTGGGTAACACCCCATCCTCTCAGGGTATCATCTCCAAGCTGACACTTCAGTTGTGCCTTCAACACACCATTTCATCATTCTATCTGGCCATCACCTTCTCAGTGGAGTGGTATATAATAGAATCCCAGGCATGTGCCCAATGTTGGACTCCTTTGGCCAGAAAGTGGATCTATGGGTCCATATCAAGTTATATAAAATCCTGTCCCAGTAGATCAAACACTCTATGCTCCTGAATAGTGGAGCTGTCTGAGGTCCTCCAGGAAAGAAAGGCAAACCCATATCCATAATGTGTTGATTGCAATTGAGATGAATCATTGCCCTATGCAAGTCTGAAGAGGCTCAATGTAGTCAACTTGTCCCCAAGTCACTTGTTGATTTTCTCCAAGAATGGTGATTGATATATCAGGACTCATCACTGGTCTCTGCTGTGGGCAAAATCAATAGCTAAATTAGCCTTAGTGAGTTGGTGACCATGCTGGTGTGCCTACATAAAACCTTAACCCTGCCATTATGGAAGGGTTGACTAAGTAAATGAAAATCCAGGATATCCAGTTAAATTTGAATTTCAGACAAATAACAAATATATATTGGCATAAGTATGCTTTATTTGAGGTCACACTGTCTGTGGGCTGCTCCTAGCCTAGGACTGAACACTGCAGGGGTACTAGAGTATGCACACCTCTGCCAAATGCAGACGGACTCCTCCAATAAGCAGTCTTTGCACCAGAGCTCCCCTTAAGTCAGTGAGACTTAGTCAAACCTGCTCTGCAGTTCGAGGGTCTTCCTCCTACTTATCCTTGCTTCTCCCTCTCCTTGTGGGTGTCAGACCTTATTCCCACGTGAAGGTTTCCCAGCTTACTCCTGCTCCTTCTTCCTTTATTTTTCACAAACATTTGCCCCAACAAATCTCTTGCTCTTCTAATCCCATCTTGGCATCTGCTTCTCAGACCACCTAAACTGACCCAGTTGATACCATGAAAAATACAAGAAAGTACACAGTAAGATGGGGTTCTGGGATCACCCACCACCTGGCTGGCAAGGAGCAACCCATCCTGAGTTTGGGGCACATATAGTGTCTGAAACAATGTGACAGCCCAATTCCTGAAGATTTCACTGGTGGTTATCTCAGGAAACATCCAAATGGAGGGAACCACGTTGCTGATTGAAGCATATTTTGAAGGCTATGGGGGAAACATTGTATATAAAGACCGTGGCATTGGCCAGTTATTACTAAATGTATTGATGCCCCACAGAGAGACAAGGAAAAACTGAGAATACTTGATGGTAGTTTTAATACCTTAAAGGGTAAGGATGAGAGTCAGAGAGCCTCTCTGGAAGCTTACAAAGAGAACATTATTGCCTTCAGTGGGAAAGCAGACAGAGATGAGGAGAAAATGCAGAACTTAAGAGTTACGCTTGCAAAAATCCAGGATATGATTAATTGTCCAGCCAAGGCATATCTCTTAGGCTAAAATGAGGGCTCTGTTTGAGAAAACTTGGGACTCTGAAACATAGAATGGGAACATGTGAGTGAATACCTTCAAGGATTGAGGCTTTGTAGACTTTCCTGTATAAGTGGTTCATCGCTCCCTGAAAAGGGCTAGCACTTCTGCAGTACTGGAGGACTCTTTAGAGACCTTTATCTCTCAAGGCAATAGGTGCTCCCTTCAGGAGCTGTCCAACTTCCTTTCCTGGCTGCCAACCCAGCTAAAGCTAAATCCCAGCATAATCCACTGGGAAAGTACTAGGTCTAATAAAAGAGGAAAGAGATGACTCTGAATGAGCTATAGGAATTAGCTAGCATATACCAGGAGGAGTCAGGGGAGTAGCACTGGGACTGGATTTTGAGGATGCTTTATTACAAGGGCTGGAACATAAGAATGAATAACCATGTATCCATTGACATGGGGACATTTTCTCAAGACATGAGATTTAACACCCTGGCAAGAACCCCAGGGGATGGGTCAAAATCTCTGCTATGGTGGCCCTTAGAAGCTTCGAGAATATGATGACCAATGCTGAGCAAAGCGGAAATGCCTGAACTGCACTGGCAGACAGTAAAGGAAAGAATTCAAAGGTCTGAGGGAAGTGTGCCTGCTAGAATGTATAGGTTAGTCCTGTACACTAGATGAGGCCAGGAGACTGCCCAGAGAGGATTATATTCCATGAGAGGGCCCAGAAGACATGATATTTCTCAAAGCCATGAAGAATGCACCAGTTAGAGAGGCACCAACATCGCTAATAAGTTCAGTAGTAGTTCTCCTCTGCAGGCCCGGGCTGACCATAGCAGAGACATTAGCTTGGATGGCTAATAGCAACGAGAATAATGGTGTTCTGAAGCAATGGACACCAAGTGGTAGTACTTAATCACCAGAAGTCAGGGTATGAAATTATCTTAACCAGCAAGGTTGGAGGGACAGCCAAGGGAGCTTGACTTACAGGAAGTTGTAGAGACAGATAACAAAACAGGCAAAAATAGATGAATAGCTAACAAGAGTGCTACTTAAAATCGACAATCAGAGGCAAGACTGCAGGAACAGAAAGCTGAGTGTGATTGCCCGAATAAAAAAGTCATGATACTTTGCTCAGTTCTTGCCCCTGAGCCAACCTTCAGAACTGGAACTCATTGACTGAATAGATTTCCAGGTCTCTAGGAGGACTATGCAACTCCATGAAAAGCATATACTATGATTATATCCCCACTCCTTCCTCAAAGGGTTTTATAGCCATTTACTCAGATGACTGCATACTTGGGATAGAAGGGAATACCAAGACATTTCAAGAACTCTTAGACATAGGTCTGAATTAACATTGCTACCAGAAGACTAAAGCATCATTTGACTTCCCAGTTAGAGTAGGGGGCTTATGGAGACCAAGTAATAAATTGAATCCTAGATAGATTACAGTTCACAGTGGGGTGACCAGGTCCACAGACCCATTCAGTGGTCATCTTGCCATCCTATAGTGCATAATTGGATTTGATATATCTGGAAGTTGGAGTAACTTCCACATTGAGTCCTTGATCTGTGTTATAAGAGCTATCATAGTGGGAAAGGCCAAGTGGAAACCTCTGAAAATACACTTTCCCAGAAAATACAGTATAGTAAAAATATCACAAACCAGGTGGGGGAATTAGTGCCACCCTTCTAGATCTCAAGGAAGTCACCATCATATCTCCATTTAATTTGCCAGTCTGGTCACTGAAGAAACTAGATGGATTCTGGATAATGACTGTATGTTGTCACAGGCTTCACCAAGTAATAATACAGATTACAGCTGTTTTGCCATACTGTTACTAGAATAGGTTAATAAAATCTCAGGTACATGGTATACAGCAATTGATTTGGCAGATGTGTACTTTTCCGTTCCAATTACAAAAAAGGATAAAAAACAATGGTGAAGATAAGAATATTTATTTATAACTTTCCCCAAGGCTTTGTTAATTATCACACCCCCAGTCATAATATAGGCTTGGTTTATAAATAAGTCAGGTTTCATAGTGGGTGAAAATTGAGAAATGATGGAGGCTATATTGCAATCACACTGAGGGGTGATCTTAAAAGACAGTTGCGAGGGAAAATTTTCCCAGTGGGTGGAGCTGCAAGCCATACACCTGGTCATATGGTCATTAATTTTGTGTGGAAGAAGTGTCCCAGGGACTGAATGTTTTGTCCATCCAAAATTCATGTGTTGAAGCTCTAACTCCCAATGTGATGGTATCTGGAGGTGGGACTTTGGGGAGGTAATTGGGTTTAGATGGGGTCATGAGGGTGAAATCCCCATGATGGGATTAGTGCTCTTATAAGAAAAGGAAGAGACAGGAAAGATTTCTCTCTCTCTACATGCACACCCTGAGAAGGCAGCCATCTGCTAAGCCAGGAAGGGGGCCCTCACTAAGAACCAAATTTACTGGCACCTTGTTCTTGGACTCCAGAACTATGAGAAATAAAGGTCTGTTGTTTAAGCCACCCAGTCTATGGTATTTTTTTATAGCAGACTGAGCTATAATGTATATAATTCATTGAATGGGTCCTGGGTTTGAAAAATGGCTGACATCCAGAACCTGGGCAAAGGGATCATGACTGTTAGGATGGTCCTCATCCTCCTGGTCATCCGTATTTGACTTATTTTGGTTGCACAGATGGAGCAATAACCTTGGTATCTGCCACTAGGACAACTTTCTTCATTCTATCTCCATAGTCTTCTTCAAATTAGACCCCTGGCTGCTACTCTGAGCTTGTTGCTCATTTTGATAATTGTGCACACCTTTCTTCTTATAGTTAAGCACGATTACCTGATCTCTATTATTTGGGGATCCTATTATTGCTAATAGGGATCCCAATTCTGTAACAGCATCTTTCTGGCTACCTTGAACTTCAGGCAGGCACCTCTAAACTTCTGGGAGTTACTGGTATCCCTCTCATGAGTTCATTCTTTACCACTTTGGTAAATAGAGTGTCCTTCTGACTCTCCCACAAAACAGTCATTTGGATGTGTTTTCTGGCCTTATGAAATACATTCACTCTTCCATGTCCATTTTTCTAAGCATTTTAATCTCTTCTTCACTGTTTTTCTTGATGCATTTCACCTTGACTTAATGTGGACCTTCACCTTCTTCATGCTTCTGAAAGCCACTCTAACATAATATTAACACTATTCCACAGGGTTCTTGCCAGGCTATTAAATATTGTATTATAGGAGAGTGGTCTCATACCTATAAAATCTTCCTTATCCAATGTTATGCTCTGCCTCTATTAATCCAGTACTCTCAGAAGCCAGTCCTATACATAGTCTCAGATCTCCTGGTGTATATGTTAGATAGATCTTGCAGCCCCTTTGGAATATAGTCTGTTTCATCTATTAGCAGACTCAACATTTGTGTAACCATGTTATGTTGTGACTTAACCCTAGTTATTTCTCTGTTAAATGGTAGGGTGAAGGGGGAAAGATATTGAAGAGGATGTATGTTGTCAAACAAGGCAGAGATTTCTGCATGTCCTTCAAGCAAGTAGGAAGTACTAATTTTTTCACAGGAAGGAATGGTTCACTTTGCAGGCCTAAGGGGTTCAGAGGAATTTGAACAATCAAGATGTTTGAGTACATCAACTCACATGTCCCCACTCAATGCCCCAGTGTCCTACTCCTTCCCAACCATGGCTCTGATCTTCATGTAGCCAACCTCCAGAAGCCCTGCAGAACATTAAGTCCTATCCAAAACATCCATAAGACATTTGGTGAGTAACAAAATGTTCTTGATATCTGGTCCTGTTCAAAATGTCCATAAGTCATTTGGTCCACATCAAAAGGTTCTTGACATATGTACGACCATTTGGTCCTGTCTAAAAAGTCCATAAGATATTTGGTCCATGCCAAAAGGCTAATGATATTTGGTCCTGTCCAAAACCATTTGGCATGGACCAAATATGCCCATGGATGTTTTGGACAGGACCAAATGTCTGCTAACCTCTGAAACTATAGAATTTAACCTCATCCTCTTATAATTAAGCCCTGGATCTGAAAATCAGCTTTTCCTACCTGGCTTATGGCTGCTGAAACAGAATCTCTTTATATGCTGCCAAGGAATTACACTTTTTTTTTTTAACATCTTTATTGGAGTATAATTGCTTTACAATGGTGTGTTAGTTTCTGCATTATAACAAAGTGAATCAGTTACACATATACATATATCCCAATATCTCCCCCCTCTTGCATCTCCCTCCCACCCTCCCTATCCCACCCCTCTAGGTGGTCACAAAGCACCAAGCTGATCTTGTGCTATGCGGCTGCTTCCCACTAGCTATCTATTTTACATTTGGTAGTGTATGTATGTCCATGCCACTCTCTTACTTCGTCCCAGCTTACCCTTCCCCCTCCCCGTGTTCTCAAGTCCATTCTCTATGTCTGCAGCTTTATTCCTCTCCTGCCCCTAGGTTCTTCAGAAACATTGTTTTTTTAGATTCCATACATATGTGTTAACATACAGTATTTATCTCTTTCTGACTTACTTCACTCTGTATGACAGACTCTAGGTCCATCCACCTCACTACAAATAACTCAGTTTCGTTTCTTTTTATGGCTGAGTAATATTCCATTGTATATATGTGCCACATCTTCTTTATCCATTCATCTGTTGATGGACACTTAGGTTGCTTCCATGTCCTGGCTATTGTAGATACAGCTGCAGTGAACATTGTGGCACATGACTCTTTTTGAATGACGATTTTCTCAGGGTGTATGCCCAGTAGTAGGATTGCTGGGTCATACGGTAGTTCTATTTTTAGTTTTCTAAGGAACCTCCATACTGTTCTCCATAGTGGCTGTATCAGTTTACATTCCCACCAACAGTGCAAGAGGTTTCCCTTTTCTCCACACCCTCTCCAGCATTTATTGTTTGGAAATTTTTTGATGATTGCCATTCCGACCAGTATGAAGTGATACCTCATTGTAGTTTTGATTTGCATTTCTTTGATGATTAGTGATGTTGAGCATCCTTTCATATGTTTGTTGTCAATCTGTATACCTTCTTTGGATAAATGTCTATTTAGGTCTTCTGCCCATTTTTGGATTGGGTTGTTTGGTTTTTTGATATTGAGCTGCATGAACTGCTTGTAAATTTTGGAGATTAATCCTTTGTCAGTTGCTTCATTTGCAGCTATTTTCTCCCATTCTGAGGATTGTCTTTTCATCTTGTTTATGGTGTCCTTTGCTGTGCAAAAGCTTTTGAGTTTCATTAGGTCCCATTTGTTTATTTTTGTTTATATTTCCATTTCTCTAGGAGGTGGGTCAAAAGGATCTTGCTGTGATTTATGTCATAGAGTGTTCTGCCTATGTTTTCCTCTAAGAGTTTGATAGTGTCTGGCCTTACATTTAGGTCTTTAATCCACTTTGAGTTTATTTTAGTGTATGGTGTTAGAGGGTATTCTAATTTCATCCTTTTACATGTAGCTGTGCAGTTTTCCCAGCACCACTTATTGAAGAGGCTGTCTTTTCTCCATTATAAACTAACAATAGAACTACCATACGACTCAGCAATCCCACTACTGGGCATATACCCTGAGAAAACCATAATTCAAAAAGGGTCATGTACCTCAATGTTCATTGCAGCTCTATTTACAATAGCCAGGACATGGAAGCAACCTAAGTGTCCATCAACAAATGAATGGATAAAGAAGATGTGGCACATATATACAATGGAATATTACTCAGCCATAAAAAGAAATGAAATTGAGTTATTTCTAGTGAGGTGGATGGACCTAGAATCTGTCATACAGAGTGAAGTCAGAAAGAGAAAAACAAATACCGTATGCCAACACATATATATGAAATCTAAAAAAAAAAAGGTCATTAAGAACCTAGGGGAAGGATGGGAATAAAGATGCAAACCTACTAGAGAATGGACTGGGGGACACGGGGAGCGGGAAGGGTAAGCTTGGACAAAGTGAGAGAGTGGCATGGACATATATACACTACCAACTGTAAAACTGATAGCTAGTGGGGAGCAGCTGCATAGCACAGGGATATCAGCTCAGTGCTTTGTGACCACCTAGAGGGGTGGGATAGGGAGGGTGGGAGGGAGGGAGATGCAAGAGGGAAGAGATAATATGTATATGTATAGCTGATTCACTTTGTTATAAAGCAGAAACTAACACACCGTTGTAAAACCATTATACTCCAATAAAGATGTTAGAAAAAAATAGATAGTGTGGAGAAATCCCCCACTTCAAGTGATGACCTGGGCAACCAATAACTTCAGAGTGAGGCTAGAGCCTTCAGAACACTTTGCAAAGTCTCTGAGATCTGGCCTCTGAGAAGTGGCCAATGGTGTAGAGGCTAAATGTTTCATCTACAGGGTACATCTATAGGGATGATTAAAATAAAATATATAAGTTTTGAAAAGATGTGTGTGTCTTCATGAGTTCTCTGAATGTGGGAAGAAGGGAAGTGGCAGATGTATGAGGAGGGAGGAAAGTGGGGTCCTGCAGGGCTGGGGGTCAGACCAAAAGGTCCACAGTTAGGCAGACATGGAGGATAAGGACTGGGTGGCGTATGAGTTCTGAAGACAAACAACAGCAAAGAAAGATCGTAATTTATCCCATGGGCAAGGAGGAAAAGGGCTTGGTGTTTCTGCCTATGTGTATTTTAGGGGAACAGAGCATGATGTCAAGGCATAAATTACAAGAACCTATAGGAGTGATATGTGTAGGTGGCAGTGCCACCCCACAAAAAGGGCAAATACATTACCTTTAGGCCACTTACCTCATAGTTGTGTATATTGTGTCACACCATGTGCTGTAAGCAACTGTAGCTTCTTATCTGGTGGATGAAAAATGGTGGCAAATCTCATTACAGCCATGGAAAAGGATTGCCTGGCAGCAATGATTACTCAACTAAGGAATGACCCTGATTTATAATGAGGCTAATCATGGTTGTGTGATTTTTTTTCACAGCTGGACTCAGAGCTGCATCTAAAAACAAAGAAGTTGGATTGTGGATGATTAGTTCATCCAAGGTTGGGATTTTGTTGGGTGGGTGCAAGGAAAAGATATGAATGGGAAGGAATCAAGAATACTGGGGACAGAGCTGTCCCACTGATCCACCATGTATAGTGGCTTGACTTGGGAGGAAAGGAAGACAGGCTTGGAGGAGGCTTCTGGACGGACAGTAAAGGGGTGCATCGAAGGGCTGGATGACTGTCTGAGGTGAAGAAGAAGGTACATCAGGAGTAAAAGTATGAAAGAGTTCAAAGGACTGGGGCACGTGGCCAGGGGAAGTGATCTGAAAGCTGTTGGTGGAAGGGGTTCAGCCTCTGAGCTTTTGGATAATGTTCCACATCTCTGACCATTGGTGCTGGCTGGCAACTCCCTTGAGTCATGCCTCAGGTAAAATTTGGAAGCAGGCAGTGTGTGAGTGGACTTGGAAAGTTCCAACTCTTTTTGAGATGGGAAGGAGTGATAAAGTTGGGAGCCAGGAGAATCATGTGGAAAAGAACATTTTCAAACGAAAAAGACAACAGAAGTGACGAATTAGAAAGAAAACTTCTGTCTCCTGGACCAGCCGAGAGATGCGTGTGATTTGGAGCACGGTGACCTTTCCATTTCCTTAGAAAGAGATGAGACCACCATGGGGCTTTTCTTATGTGCAGTGGCATTAATTGGTCTAAAATTGGCTCTGTTATCTAATAAAAATAATAGCAAAAAAGGAAATTGGCCAAATTAACAGAAACTTGAGGGTTCAGTGGGAATGATTTTTACTCTTAATGACTTGGAGCAAGGCTGGACTGTAGAAGTCACCAGAGGTTCAAATGCAAGGTGTTGAGACAGGCTAGCTTAGTGATGTAGCAAGCTGGCCTGGATCACTGGCTGGCCAGCTTCATCCAGCCAAGGAGCCAGCTCTGAGGCCATATGCCTGTATACTGGCTGTGGAACCTTACAGCTACGACACTGTCTGCTTGGTCCTGCTAGGACCAACATGATCTGTAGGAATCTGAGGACCATTGAGAATCACAGTCAGCCAGCTGTTCTCCTAGTCTGCTCTGAACAGTCCCAGCATCCCATTTCTTTGTGAGCATTTGAACCTGTTTTGACCTTTAGCTTGTTCCTAAGGCAGACATAAAATCATTAATGTACTGTTTTTTCCCCCTGTCCTTCTGTCAACTCTCACAGTGATTCTCAAACTTTAATCATCAAAAGAAACACCTGGGGCTTCCCTGGTGGCGCAGTGCTTGAGAGTCCGCCTGCCGATGCAGGAGACGCGGGTTCGTGCCCCG
>NW_006779039.1:1664263-1667886 GCF_000442215.2 Lipotes vexillifer | reverse complement strand
AAGGGAAAAAAAAAAAAAAAAAAAAGAAACACCTGGGTATCTTGTTCAGGGCTGATTCTGATTCAGTAGATCTGGGGTGAGGCCTGAGATGCTGCTCCCAGGTGTCCTGATGCTACTAGACGGGGATACATAATGGTACAAGATATGGTTCCTGCCCACAAGGTAACAGGCAATGACATTACACTTGGGTATAATAGAAAGATGGAGGGAGGGTTGAGGGAACAGAGAGAAGGGACTAAATCCACCAGGGTTTTCAGGAAGGATTCACAGTGGAGGTGACATTAAGATGGAGCTTGAAACCTGAGTTGGAGGGCATTAGGTGAAGAGTGGAGAGACATTCCCAGCAAAGGGAAAAGTTTGTACAAAGGACTAGAAATGGGTAGCAAATTTGGGCAATGGTGAGAAGTCAGGTGTCACCATAGTCCTGGGGGAGCAGGTGGGTTGTGAATAAAATATAAAGTCACAAAAGCTTTGTCTATCCTGCTAAGAAAATGGTCAGTAAACCTCTGACCATGCAGCATGTTTACACTTATCAGCCAGACAAAAGCTCAGACAGGTAGGTTGGACAAGCAGATATCTCATAATAACAGTAACTTCCTATTGATTCCAACCTCCAAAAATGCTCACTCCCCCTGGGCTGGATTACCGTGAGAAAAAAGGGATGACAGAGAGGAGGAAACTGAAAAATGGCGAAGCATTTCAAGAGCTACAGTTTGTACCAAATCAATGTGCTAAATACAAATGAGTCTTATTTGTGCATTCAAGCCAGCCGTAAGGCTCCAGGCTACTTTTCTGGATCTAATTTGCTGTGAGAATACATAAACTTTATGTAATTGAAATAAATTGGCTGTTTTTCTTTAAAGACTGTACATAATCAGGCGTTTGACCAATTTATAAGGCTGGCCTCCATTTCCTATCATGTCCCCCCACAGCACAGCCAGTTTCTTTCCCTCTATATAATGAACAGGCCCAAATCTGCTCAGCTTCTCTGGATTAATAGGGTAAGAACAGCAGGGAAAAGGAAGGAAGGAAGGAAGGAAAGGAGGGAGGGAGGGAGGGAGGGAGGGAGGAAGGAAGGGGGAAAGAAAAGGGAGTGAGGAAGGAAGGAAAGGAGGGAAAGAAAGAGGAAAAGAGGGAGAGAGGGAATGAGAAAGAAAGAAAGAAAGAAAGAAAGAAAAGAAAGAAAGAAAGAAAGGAAGAAAGGAAGGAAGGAAGGAAAACAGAAAAGGGAGTGAGGGATGGTAGGAAAGAGGAAAAGAGGGAGAGAGGAAAGGAGAAGGAAGGAAGGAAGGAAAGAAAGAAAGGAAGAAAGAGAAAGAAAGAAGAAAGGAAAGAGAGAGAAGGAAGGAGAGAACAAAGAAACCAAAAGAAAAGACATTTCAAAAAGCAAAGCACCCAGGTAGCTATCACCATGTGCAAAACTAGAACGGTGTAGAACATTCTTACACTCATTTTACGGTTTATACAATAGCCAACCATTATTTTTTAATTGCAAATGTGAGGGTGGCATAATCTTTTCCTTGTTTAGGGCCTTTTAAACTCATAATCATGTCCTGTTCCGGCGAATTCAACCACCTGGAGCATGAGTGTATGAGGCACAGGTGTGTGTGCCTCTTGGGGAATGGCAGGGCTGACATAAGCATGTTTATCATAGACATCTTTGCTGCAAAAGCATTTTCTCCTCATAACTAATTCTCCATAAGGTAATTTTGCTATAAAAGATAAAATAATGAAAAAATAAAAGGGGGACATATTAAAAAGGATAAAATGAACCATGAGAAGTGAATAACAAAATTAAGAAGACTTTATTTAGAAAGACAAAATACTTGAATACATTTTAAATGTGTAAAAAATAAAATTAATTTAACCTTAAAATAAAATGTGTGTAGATTCATGGCAATACTGCGTAAACAACAGATTTTATTTTGTGGGTTTTACCTAAACCACTTGTCTTCCAACCTTTCATTCATAGTATTTTATCCTTCTTCTTTTTTTTTTTTTGCTTGTTGATTCATCTCCTCACTTGACATCACTTTGTGACCGCCTGGAGGGGTGGGACAGGGAGGGTGGGAGGGAGGGAGACGCAAGAGGGAAGAGACACGGGAACATATGTATATGTATAACTGATTCATTTTGTTATAGAGCAGAAACTAACACACCTTTGTAAAGCAATTATACTCCAATAAAGATGTTAAAAAAAAAAAGAGAGAGATCAGTTTCCAAATACTAAGATGCATATGTATAACTGAGCTTTGTATTGCACTGTGAAAGACTTCTACACTGTTGTTTGTTCTTGGCATATTGTCACACGTCTGTTGATAGAAGTACCGGAGTTCTATGGGAAACGTGGGTTCAACTCTGCGCCTTCAAATCACCAAAGAATTTGCAAACTGATGTTATTTTCTAGTATAGTACGCAATCTGGCTTTACTCTCTTATTTCACACTTCCAGTAAGTTTTATCACCATATTTTCTATCAAATCAACATACATAGTTGTTATGATCAACTATTTTAAAGACTTCCACGTCTATTTGTCACTGTGTAGACCATTATGACGGCTAAGATTCATGCCATATAAAAATGGGAGTATTGCGTCAATGGAGAAATGAAACCAAACTGTCAACCAGTTGAAACCAAACTGTCAAACTGTCAGTTAATTTATCTTTTACAACAAAATTGCCTTACAGCCAATTAGTTATGTAGCAAAAATGCTTGCAGCAAAGATATCTATGGCAAAGATGTTTATGACAAAAATGCCGGACACGTGGAAAGGTATGTGTATTTTATGTGGACTTTATTTGAAGTGTGATGGGAAAGCACTAGAGGTTTTTAAGCACGGGGGAAAATGAGCTCGTTTAGCTATTTAAAAAATCCTTCTGGCTGCTCTGGGGAGAATGGATTGGAAGGGCCAGGAGTGGATGTGGAGTGGCTGACACGGTAATCCAAACACAAGATGTATTGGTCACTGTTGGAGTTGAATGAACTTTTGGGGTTATACCTCTATTAAACAGTTGATTTTATTTAGCTTCTCTTTGATCTTCTTGCTTCACTATCCAATTTCTCCTCACCCTATTCATTACCCAGTTCTGCAAGTGAGCCAGAACTTTTTCTTGGCAAATCTGGCCAAAGGAATGTGAGGGAATGGTGGAATAAGGGTGACTGAAAGAAGGAGGGAAGGGATGGATGGATATATGGATGGATGGATGGATAGTTGTGATGGCCCATGACATTCCTCTATGGCCTCAATGCCCAGCAGAGATCCTTGATGCAAATCGGGTCCTCAATAAACAATGACTGAATGGATGAAGGGATAAGATGATAAATAAAAGTCAGTTTATCTCCA
This sequence comes from Lipotes vexillifer, assembly GCF_000442215.2. NCBI lineage: Eukaryota > Metazoa > Chordata > Mammalia > Artiodactyla > Lipotidae > Lipotes > Lipotes vexillifer. The sequence goes on along the minus strand of NW_006779039.1, from coordinate 1,664,543 downwards.
AAACAAACAAGCAATCATGGATCCTGTGGATTTCGTGATGAAGGGATTATAAACTTTGAATTAGGGAGAATATCTATACTTCTCATAATGGACTGCAGAACAAGAATTTAGGAACAATCTTTGGATAAGGTGGGCTCCACTTGAAGAAAATAGTTTTGCTGTTTCTAGGAAGAATTGACTGAGAACAACAAACACATGCTTGTTGGTGATGATATGGCAAGCATGAAGGATTTGGATTATTTGTAAATAAGTTCTCAATGTCCCAAACAATTCAGGAATG
>NW_006779039.1:1655033-1664253 GCF_000442215.2 Lipotes vexillifer | reverse complement strand
GAATGCCCTTCTCAAGTTTTCTCCATCTCAGTGAGCTGAACCACCTTCCACCCAGTTTCCCAAGCCAGAAACCTGGCAGTTATTCTAGACTCCCATCTCTCCCTCACTTACTGCATCTAATAAATCTCCAAGTCCCATCAATTGTACCTCTTAAACATCTCTCTGATCTACTATGGCCATTGATACCACCTTATTCCAGGCTGCTATTATCTCTTGCCTAGACTTCTGTGAATGCCTTCTAATTGATCTCTCTGCTTCCACTCTTGTACATCTACAATCCATTCTCCACCTAGCAAAGTGATCTTTTTTTAAAGAATAATTCAGCTAATTTCTTTCCCATACTTAAAATCCTCCAACGACTTTCTCAAATGTGTAACTCTCCAGCTTCGTCTCACATCTGTCTCCTCTCTTGCATTCTATTCTCCTGCTATATTAGAATTCTTTCAGATTCTTTTTCTGGAACCTGGGCCTTCAAATGCTTGGTGTATTCTGTCTAATGTGCTATTGTCCCTCCCCACTTCTTCTACTGCTCAGGAGGGGTTACTAATCTTAGAAGAGATATAGTCCAAAGGAGTAAGACAGGCAGAAACTCTCAATCTCTACCCCCACTACCAGTCAGGGATCTAAAAGCAGCAGTTTTTCTTCTTAGCCTGAAGTCAGGCACGGCAAGAAGGGGAGTAAAAGGATGGTTGGACCATTCAAGTCCATCTAGGACTATCTGGTCTCTTCTCACCTAATTTTACTTCTCTTCCTGGTTCTGTAATAGGACTAGAGGTCAATGTGAGCCAAAATAGTAACCTCTCATGTCAGTGTAAGTTGTAGCTATAAGTAAGGGGACAGCATTGTCTAAGATGATTTATTTCTGACCAACCATTTCAGCCAGAGCACTGGAGAATGCAGATCTGGAACAAAGGCATGCAGGAAAATACAAGCACCATCAATATTCTGTATGGTTTCAAAGGCCATGCTAGGGCCGCAGCCACTTCCAATAACACAGTTTAAAGCAATACACACTCCCCAAGTCTCCCTGGTAATCAGGTTGCCTTGGAAACACAATGATGCTAGGAATGACACACATAGCTAATGGTTGCTGCTTACCCTTATTGAATGAAAAGCTTCACTCATCAGGGTTTTGAAAATTCTGGTCGCTTTTTAAACTTTATCCCTCTGCCTGGTAATTCTATTCTTATGCCAAGAGCCAGCAGCAGCCCCGCGTCCATCCCTAACTGACACAGAGACTTTTTCTGGTCTTGGATTTTGCTACTCTCTAATTGGCTATTAACTTTTGACCCCAGGCTGCTGTTTGCAGCACACCAGGAGACAAACAAATTAAAAGTGTAGAGCCCGTGAACTTTTTCCCTTATCCGTCCCATCCAAAAGCAGACTGAGTTAAGAACCTGACGAATGTGCAGAAAGCCTTTCTCTTCTCACAAATAATGCTCACTGACTTGTGAACTTGCCAAGGGATAAAGGAATGAAGCGTAGGTATCTTTTCTGTAGCCTCTACCTTCCCCCTCCAATCCCATCCCCAAGACAAACAGGTGTGGTCCACGACCTGACTTTGACACTGAAACACCAAATGTAGAGGGTGAATGTACACTTTCACTATCCACTCATGATCAAAATGCACCCCAAATGTGTAAGCCCTCCTTTTTTGCCTCATCCTCAACAGTGTTCATCTGAGCATTGACTCTGGCTCAACGTTTAACAGGACTAAAACCTTGGAACCTTGTAGAAACTAAATCCAGGAGTGATGTTCTAAAATTATGAGAAGAAAGCCTAAAGGCAGGAGTGGAGAGAAGGCAGGGATCAGGAGGCAAGGCTGGGCTTTTGTTGGTGGGTTAGCAAACACATTAAAATGTATCACCCTTTGGCCACCCGCTACACATGCCCCACACTTTGCTTTGCACATTTACACTGCTTCCTCTACCACTTTTTCATCGTAGTCCTAAACACGGCTCTGTGGTTAAGACGTTTGGTTTCTGGAGGTAGATCTCCAGGGGGCAATATACCAGCCTTATCATCCCTTAGTTCTGTGACTTTGGGCAAGTTACTTAACCTCTCTGGGCTTCAGTTTCTTCATTATGTGTAATAGCACCCTGCCTAATGGTATTGTAAGGATTAAATGAGATAATGCATGTAAAGCACTTAGAATACAGCCTGACTCTTAGCGTGCCAAAAACGTGGTCTATTACTATTGTTTTTATTATGAAAACAGATGTTGAAAAGGAACCACTAACCTGAACTGCAGGTACACTTGCTCAAGTATGTCTGACTATTCAGCTTCTGAACATTCTGCCCACTGTAGAAACTTCTTTGTCCCCCAGCTACTGCAGCTACACATTTGCCCACCCCCCCAGAAATCCTCTCTAGCTGAGACCCCCAGACATCCAGGCTACTTCTAATCCCAGCTCAATCCTCCAGTCCCACCTTGAAACAGTGCCATTCTTGTGCAAGGTAGAAAATAAAGAGCTACATATTAAAGGATTTCAGAGATGACGTCAATTTTTACTAGGAGAAAAAAGTTTCAGCCAAAGTCTTTTTATATGCAGATATGTATTGCATTACACAGGCTATATAATAATTGTCTGGGCCATAGCCATTGCCACATACTTTCTACATTACCCTTTAACCAGAGCATAGCAATGTACTAAACTTTCTGAATCATTCTCTATTTCTGTTATTCCTGAATTTGATCCCAGTAGTACTTGATATTAGTAATCTTCATTAAGCTTTCCTTTTAAAAGTAGCCTATAACCTTTCATGTGTAATTTGCTGTTTTACTTATTTTCTATCTCTTTCCAGAAAGTTACCATTATCTTTTAGCATTTTCAGATGGCCTGTGGACTTATTATTTTTGACCCTCAGAGTCAAGTCAATATGGAAATATTCTTTTAATGAATATCTATTGAGTACTCTATGTCAGAATATTCCATATTATACTGCAGTAACAAACAATGCCCTGCAAACTTAGTGGCTTACTTTAAACAAAGATTTATTTCTTATTCACACTGCATATTCATTTCTAGAAGGCTAGAAGCCTGCTCCATGTCTCTTCACTCTAGGAAGTAAGCTGACATATTAGCCATCAACTTGAATGCTGCTGGTCACTGCAGCATTTTACACTGGAGGTTAGATGCTCTCTGTGGGAGTAACATGCAACTTTCACTCAACACTCTTTGGTCAGAACTATTAACATGGCCATACTCAACTGCTAAAGGGCCAAGAAATATATTCCTACCATGTGTCCTGAATAGAGAGCTAGAAGCTGGTGAACAGCATTAATGAGTACCATGAGTGCTTACCATATGCCACTGTGTCAGAGACGGGGATACATAAGTGAACAGGATGGATAAGGTCCCTGCTTTCACAGAGGTCACCTCTTTGTATGTATGTATGTGTGGGAGGGGCATAACTGACATTGACAATTAACTGCAAATGTGATGAGGGTTATGGAGGGAAGGTACAGGATGCTATGGTGTGTATAACAGTGGAGTTAATCTGGTCTCAGGGTAAAAAGGAGCCCTCCCAACCAACCCTAGGGAATTTACAGTGAGCCTAGACAGACGAACTGGCTTTATCAGGGTGTGGATATGTTTTCAACTTGCTCATGCCTGCCAGGTTTTGGCTCCTTGCTGGAGGATCAAACTGAGGAGATTTGAGTTTTCACTCTTGGTGTTAATCCTTACCACTCTGACTCCATTCACATCCAGCAGGGTTGCTTCCACTGTAGTACTAATTTGCTCCAGTGGGCACTGGGTACACATATCATGACAGTGGGTACAGTATGAACTGCAAACCGGAAGATGTGGATCCACTCACAAGCGATATGACCTTGAACAAGTCATTTCACCTCTGAAGCCTCAGTATTTTCATTCATTAAATGAGGATAATAAATAGTCCCTATCAGCCAGTCCAATATCTTCACATTGTCTGATCATGGCCAGGTTCATATGCATAACCTTTGCATAGAGAGTTTCACCTTAGGAGTAGGTTGACTGCCTTAATGGAAATGTCTGCAAGCACCTACCCAAGGGGTTCTCAACAGAGAATGATGCAGCCCCCTAAGAGGCATTTAAAAATGATGGGGTGTTTTTGGTTGTCATAATGCCTGAAGGGATAAGACTAGAATTTGGGAAGCTGAACACCCCACTATGTGAAGGCTCGTCCCACACAACAAAGAATCCTTCCATCCAAAGTCCCAGTAGTGACCTGTTTGGGAAAATTGTACACCGCATTTTACAGCAATGTGTTAGTGACTGTGGGAGCTGACCTCCTACTATCCTGCTAGGCATGCCTCCCAACTACCTCAGGAAAGGATTCTGCCTGAAATTTCCAAAGCATCCATACAGCTCTTAATGACTTGGCTTGAAGATTGTAGTAATCAGGATAAGCTAAGGTTTGCTGAAGAAACAAACAACTTCAAATTTTCATTGGCTTAAAACAACCAAGTTTTATTTCTCACTCACATTACATACACATCAGTTGAAAGGCTGCTGTGATCTTTAAAATCATTCCAGGTCCCAATGTAGAAGTAAGCAGATTAATGAACAAGGAAAAGATCAAGTGGAGCTAACTGCCCTCTACAGAATCAGAACAGTTTGAAGAGGAGCCAAGGAAGCTAACTTTAAATCTGACCTTCACGAAAGGCTTCCCTAAGGAGAAGCCTCTTGAGCAGGATGACCCAGACAGAGTAAACAGCAAATGCATGGTCCTTGCGAGACTGAGGAGCAACAAGGACGCTGGGGTCACCGGACAGGAATGGGCGGGAGGGAGGAGGGCAGCAAAATATTGGGGTCCAGAGCATAGAGGGCCTTGCAGGCCACCATAAGGACTTGGGCAGTTACTCTGAATGAAATGGGGCCATTGTAGGACTTCAGGCAGAGAAGGGATGTGATCTGACTTGTGTTTTTAAAAGATCACTCTAGTTGCTGTGTGAGACTAGATTATGGCAGTGGTCCGGGAAAAGCCCTCTTTGCACTCTGCTTACCAGAGAGACATGGTCAGACTTTAGCTCTGCTTCAGTCATGTGAGTGGCTGAGCAGCTGGGAGAAGGCTCTTTTAATACAGAGAGACACCTTTACTTATTTATTTGTCTATTGTTCTTCTTTTTCTCCAAACTCTTTTATTGGCCCAGGAGTGAAAGAGGAGAGGGGAGATGACATTTAACCTTCCCAGAGAAGCCTTAAACATGACTCTCAAGATTGTGGAGCTAGGCAGCAGGGAAGCCACCTGATGTGATTGAGGCTGCAGCCCTGGCCTCTAACTCTGCTCTGCCATGCTTTGCTGTCAGACCCTGGACTAGTTTTTGCCCTTCTGAAAATCCATTTTTTCATCCCGGCCCTGATTGTGGGGTTGAATAAGTTTTGTACTTGGCAGGACAATGCCCTGTGCCATGTCTGTACCACCACTGGTGATTGGGTTTCCTGCTTCTTTTCTCCCAGCCTCAGTATGTATGTTTGGGCAACTTAGGTGCTCCTAGGATCTGGGCCCTGATGGAGCTGAGGCCACCCTAGAGACTATAGCAGCTTGTAGCACCGGATTTTCTGGTAACTCTTCCTCCCAGAGAAGACTGACTTGGAGACCAAAAATAGCTACAGGCTATTCACAAGGCTTAAAATGCTAATTTATAATAATAGCCGGTGATATTTACTGACTACTCACTGTGTCCCAGACACTGTGTTAAGTGCTCATAAGCCAGAGCTTCAATACCAAAATTAATACATGAAATGAAATACAGTGGAAATACTTGGAAGAACAAGTTAGAGAAAATTAATGAAAATGATTGTCCATGAACTGTGTTCCTTCCATCTGGAACCATTCATTCTATGATTATTTCCTTGGTGCCAACTCTGGGCAAGCCATCTTGGATATCATCCTTGTACTCAACGGCTTCAATGGAAACCTTTAGAAGTTGTGCCCTAGCATGTTGGAGGCAAGTTATTCAGGTTACTCCTGTCTGGTCCTGTGCCCTGGTCACGAACCAGCCTTAGTCTCTCCCAAAGGTCTCTGCCCACTTGCCACCTTCCCAAACTTATTTGCTCCCTAAAATTGGATGATACTAAAATTACCCAGCAAGGCATTGGAAAATCACAGGTGTCCTGCCCTAGCCCACTACTGCTACCCCAGTCATCCATTCCCCTTTAGGGACTGGCAGAGAAGGGTCATACTTCAGTTTTTCCCAAGCATTCAGGCATGGGATAGTGCTTCTGGGCAGATTCCTGAGAAGTGGTGCAAATCCTGAGGTCCAGATTAATCTGAAGGGCCCAGGCAGAAAGTGGTAAGGCAGCATCCATCACTGTGCACAGGAGGATGAGGGGCAGGTGAGGAGCACACTGGTTCAGCTGCAGATGGAAAACAGACCTGCCTGTGACACTGCCCTCTCCCACTGCCACCACAGCCCTCTCCTACTGAAAGAAACCTTCTTTCAAGGCTCCCCAATCTTCCTTCAAGTTTCGCCACTATGGAGAAAGAGTAGTTGACATTAAAAGTTTCTATGACAGAAAGAACCAGAGCAAGGGAGAAATTAGTAGTTGATGAGTTCAGAGGCTGGAAAGAATAGAAAAGACTGGTTTTAAATAGGTTTTATGTTGAGTGTCAGTGGTGGTTAATGAAGTTTATTAAGCTGCATGCTAATCATCTATGGCCAAGGCCAGCTCCTGGCAATGTTTCCTACTGGGAAGGGGCACTCTGAGCAGCCTCTTGGGAAACAGGATCCCACCTACCAAGGCCCCGGGGCCCTAACTCTCTGTTGAGTCATTCCCAACAGAGGACTTCCCGGGCTTCTTCCCCGGTCCCCACTACCCATAGGACCATGGCTAGTATGGAAAAAGTCTGACCCCATAGTTGCTGCTTCTGAACTACCCCCACTGGGATGGATGCAGTGGAAGATCAGCCCAGATGGGGTAAAAGTAAGAACACCAAGCCAGGAGTCTGAAGTGGGGTCAAATTTGATTTCACCCTTGACTGGCTCTGTAGCTTTGGACCAGTCCCTGACCCATAATGAAGCTTTAATGCCTTTATTGGTACAGTAGGAGTGATACATGAGGTGGAATCTGAGGGCCTGCCCATTCTACATCTGGGATGCCAGGATGCTTGGAGTTTGGGGCTTCCTTATCCTCTTTGCCACATGCCACCCACACCCATCCCCAACACAAGAAGGCTCAGATGGACTGGCTTCTAGGCCTTCACAGATAAAGTCCCCCGAGTGGGTTCCCATCAACCAATCAACAATTCTACAAAGGCCCGAGGGAAAGCATTTAATTCTAGCAAAAGGGGTTTGATCTTTCCATTTACTGAGTCCTGGTAATTGCCCCTAAAGGCCTGTAAAAGCTACTAAAATCATCCTGTTACTTTCGGGTGTTTTGCCAACAAGAAAATGAACTAAATTGTTGCTTTTACTCTGAAGGCTAATTTAACTGAAGTTACTCCTCAGCAGAGACAGGATTGGGACTGGGGCCAGCTTGGGAGCCTCATGGGGTTTCACATTTGATGAGGCTTTTGGAATTCAGTGTGGCCATCCCTGTGGCAAGGCACCCATTTTGCCCTACCGGGTAAAGAGCAGCCACATCCCCACTTGAGTTTGCGTGGGCGGTGCCATGCAGCAGACCAGATTAGAAGCTGAAGATTTAACGTGGGCCCTTTCTCTCTTGGCAGCTGTACCTCACAGACACCTTGCACTCCAATGTGGCAAACCTGACCCCATCAGCTCACCCCCGCTCTTCTGTTCCTCCAGGACTTCTCATCTCAGGAGTGGTGCCTTCATTCTCTTAGGAGATTCATTGGAGGCATCCTGGGAACGACCTTCCTTCTGACTCTCTTTTGTATTCGGGGGACAAACCCTATCCATTCACTCTCTTTCAGTATGTCTTCAATGTGCCCTCTCTTTTTCAACCCCACTGCCGGTGCTTCAGATCAGACCCTCCTCAACTCTTGCTGAAAGCCTTAGAATAGAACTCTATTTTCTCTGCAAATGATCTTTCTCTAGACTGTCTTTTTCAAAAGACAGGTCTTCATGATTGTCACAGGGCTGCCTACACCCATGCAGTTCAAACAACTTCCTTGGCTCCAGGGCACATGCTGAATAACACACTTGACAATGTGGCTGTCAGATCTCCGGGGATTGTCCTATCAAGGCTGTTGCCCCTCCTCCATTCCCACTTCTTTACCCTCAAACACCTCAGAATTCATACTGCTACCTGAGCGGATTCTGCTCTATATCACTTTTTTCTCTTGCTTACACAGTCCTCTCTGCCTGGAGTACCCTGAGTCTGATCTCCACCCGTCTAAAGAATTGCTTCTCGAAAGACTCAGCTCAAATGCTACCTCCTCCAGGATACCTTGGATTGCAGTTGGATACCTGTTGGATTGCAGTCCCTTTGGTTATTTGGCTACCAGGATAATTTGTAGCTCAGAGAACCTATGACTAATTTCTATAAAATAGCTGATCACAGATCAACCTGTGCCTCCAAATTTCCAACATCAATAGGGCTAGGACCAGGTGTGACCTATGGCCATGTGCCCAGTAGAGCAGTTAATAGACACTCTGCAAATGTTTGTGGCATTGAAGCAAACCAAAATACTCCAGACAAGACCTAAGACCACATCATTTTACCCTAGGCTGTTTCAACTTGGGACCAGCTCCTGGGATATAGGACTAACAAGTAGGCAGGTGCAGGCTTGGAAGTCACATAATGTGCAGGATAGTTTGCCAAAATTTTGCCCAGTTACTCTATTTACACAGGTAGTTGGACCCTGCCTACAGATGAAGCTGCAGTGTGGGTAGAGAATTACTCATCCATTCAAGACACAGCCGGGATTCTTCCAGACCAGAGAGCTGTGCTTGGCAGGGGTACAAATAGCTTCAATTTCCAGATCTTTAACGACTCGGCCTGAGTCATAACTTAGACCTGCCTCACAGCTGCCTGCAACGAGGGCCCAAAAGCCTCAAGCTTTATGCCTGGTGAAGACATGTGCCCTCAGAATTAAACCTAAATCCTCAAAGCTCCAGACAGGGGCCTGATGAATAGGCTGAGCCTTGGGACTCCTTGGGAGAGAGAGAACATTGCTGAGCCTGAGCTGAAGGCCCAACTAAATGAGGCAGAGAAGCCCCGGGTGGGGTTTGGGTCAGCTTGTTGCTTCTTGGAGAGCCTGTGGTGGTAGCGTAAAGGTGGCACAGTTCAGATTGCCACATTAAAGGGGCCACAGCAAGCACAGCTGG
>NW_006779039.1:1651863-1655023 GCF_000442215.2 Lipotes vexillifer | reverse complement strand
CTGCTGAGGGTTTTGGGGCACTTGTTCTTTAAAGAGCAGTGGTATTTTTCAATGTCTATAGGCATCTAGGTGAATTACAAGACAGAAATCAAAGTAAACCATAAGAAAAATGTTTCTAGTCCCAGAGACCTGACTTCTGCTCTGCTACTGGGCAAAACTAAAATACCAAGAGACTCGGGTCATGTCCCTAGCAACTTCTCAGTAATAACTGAAGTAATAACTCAGTAATAACTGAAGAATGCATGCTCACTCCCACGAAGGCAGAATTAAATCCATCCTATTAGATGGCCTGTAGTATCCTCTATATATTCAAAATCAAATTCATCTTCTCCTTCCAAACTTTCTGCTCCAGTCTCCCTCATATCAGAGAATGACAACATTTAACCAGTTATTAAAGCTAGTAACTTCTGATTCCACTATGACTCCTCACCCATCCTCCTACTTTTCGTCTATCCCATCATCAGTTACTTTTGATTCTACCTCCCAAATCCCTCTCTAATATATCAGCTTCTCCCTTACTTCACCATTACCACCCTAGTCCAAGAAGACATTAACTCTGGATTAAACTATAGCATTATCCTCCCTAACTGGCCTTATTGCCTTTACTCTTATTCCATAAAACCCATTCTCCCCTCAGGAGCCTGTGTGAAATTTCTAAAGCACACACTTATCACACCCCTGCTTAACATACTTCATGGGCTCTGCAGGGTCCTGAGTCCTACAAAACAGTCTTACACAGTTATGCCTAAAAAAACATACCTTAAGGCGAAGTTTGCATCCTAAGATTTTATTTAGAATTTCAGTCACAGGACAGCAGGAGTGAAGGCAAAAGTAAACTGAGGTAAGAAAGGAGTGAAAGCAAATAGCAAGTGATAAATTATGGAGCTGGCCAGACTTTCAAAAGAAATTTGGTTGGTTGTTCAGTCACATTGGACACCCATGGACAGGTGGAATGGAATGGAACCACCTTGCCTTAAAACAGTCCACCCTATCTCCCATTGCTTATTTTTGAAAATCCAACTCAGAAGTTATTACCTCACCTGTAATTCCAAGTTGTGTTATCTGGCCCCTCAGGCATCTCTCACTTATGGAAGACATTTCTCCAAAGAAGATATACAGATTGCCAACAAACACATGAAAGAATGCTCAACATCATTAATCATTAGAGAAATGCAAATCAAAACTACAATGAGATATCTCATACCGGTCAGAATGGCCATCATCAAAAAATCTAGAAACCATAAATGCTGGAGAGGGTGTGGAGAAAAGGGAACCCTCTTGTACTGTTGGTGGGAATGTAAATTGATACAGCCACTATGGAGAACAGTATGGAGGTTCCTTAAAAAACTACAAATAGAACTACCATATGACCCAGCAATCCCACTACTGGGCATATACCCTGAGAAAACCATAATTCAAAAAGAGCCATGTACCACAATGTTCACTGCAGCTCTATTTACAATAGCCAGGACATGGAAGCAACCTAAGTGTCCATCAACAGATGAATGGATAAAGAAGATGTGGCACATATATGCCATGGAATATTACTCAGCCATAAAAAGAAATGAAATTGAGTTATTTGTAGTGACGTGGTTGGACCTAGAGTCTGTCATACAGAGTGAAGTAAGTCAGAAAGAGAAAAACAAATACCGTATGCTAACACATATATATGGAATCTAAGGGGAAAAAAAGGTCATGAAGAACCTAGGGGTAAGACGGGAATAAAGACACAGACCTACTAGAGAATGGATTTGAGGATATGGGGAGGGGGAAGGGCAAGCTGTGACAAAGTGAGAGAGTGGCATGGACATATATACTCTACCAAACGTAAAATAGATAGCTAGTGGGAAGCAGCTGCATAGCACAGGGAGCTCAGCTCGGTGCTTTGTGACCACCTAGAGGGGTGGGATACGGAGGGTGGGAGGGAGGGAGACGCAAGTGGGAAGAGATATGGGAACATATGTATATGTATAACTGATTCACTTTGTTATAAAGCAGAAACTAACACACCATTGTAAAGCAATTATACTCCAATAAAGATGTAAAAAAAAAAAGGAAAAAGAAACAGGTCAGTTTTCAAATCCAGACTTTACTCCTTCTCCCTGGGTAAACTTTGGCAAAAATATAGTTTTTTTTTTTCGAGGCCAGAAAATGACCTGATGCTGTCTTTGTCTGGACTAGATGATATTCAAAGAGCATCCAAGTCTAAAACTCAGTAACTCTGCAACAAAGCTAAGGCCGATCACTTTAAAAGGATACTGGAAGACTTTCTGGAATTTAAGCAGCTTTGACTTTGTCTTCAGGGTACACTCTCAGCAGGCCATGGCACAGTCACATTTTCATCTGTACAAGCCCACCCTGGCTGCCGCATGGAAAGTAGACTAAAAGGGGAATCATGGAGGCAAGGAGACTGGTTCAGAGGCTGTTAGTTGCCCAGGTACGTGTTAATAGGGATTCATTTACTGGGGATGGGGAGGAAAGACAGACAGCCAGAATGGTGACTGAACCTGGAATGGTAAAGGTGTTTCCCCCATTGACATGTACGAAGTCCCAGAACATCCCAATAGGCACTGAAGAATCAGACTGGGGTTCCAGGCTTCTTCCTTGCATCAGCATACCAAGGAGTCAGCCAGAGATGATGGAGTAGGAACACAAGCGGAAGTGACAGGCCTCCATCTGCAGGGCCCTGCATTACCCACTGAGGCTTTAATCATAATCAATTGATTCTAAATGGCTGTCAACCCATCTGTTCTGTTCAGGGCCACAAGATTCCAATACAAACCTGAAGGCTCTGCAGCCTTCAGCTGATCTCTCCAGATCTCTCCAGCATCGCTAGTACACTCAGGGGCAAATGAAAGAGAGGTGGGCTGACTCCAAGCAGCCTCAGGCTGGGGTGAAATTCAGGGAAACAGTACAGAACCTTAAACATTGCTATGGACATGATGCTTTACAAGTTATGGAGCAGGATCACATCTATTACCCTGAAGGTCTGTACAAGCACTTCTCCCATTCTACTTCAGGAGCTAGGGTTCCAGGCCTTGACTGGGTCCTGAGTTAGACTAGCACAAGTGGGCCTGCACTCTTCTATCTATGTGGAGTCTTCATTAGTAGGCACATTCTGAATGCTGGGCACTCAGGAGGCTCAACCTGCCCTCCAGGA
>NW_006779039.1:1648074-1651853 GCF_000442215.2 Lipotes vexillifer | reverse complement strand
ATGCCCAACCAACCAGTAGGATAGATTTAATGCTGAAGATGCTTTTGTCCATCTCCACTTGAGTGCCTATGATTCCTGACACCCCTTTCCCCAGGCATGACTCTGCCCTGTACCCTGGCACCACTGCTCCTCTCCTAGGGGCTCCTTCTCTGCTGCCAGGCCAGCCTGGATGCCCACAGGATGAGGTCTGTTTTTCTAGACACTTTAGTTGTCCTATGTATTACATCTTTTGACAATATTTGATACAGACAGAAAAATAAGAGAACATTTTGGAGCATAATGGTGAAACAAACATGGATCCACTGACCACCCAGAATAAGAACAAGAACATTCCCAACAGAATTGCAACCATCTGGGTATTCCTTCCCTAGCTCACCCCAACCTCCCTTCCCATAACAGTGACCATGGTTCCAAACTTTGGGTTTATCAGGCCCCTGTCTTTTATTTTCCAAGTTTTGAAATATATGTTATGTACCCCTACAGAATCTATTGTTTATTTTTGCTTGACTACTTTCTAAAAATGGTATAATACTCAATATTATATACCATATTCATAGAATAAAGGACAGAAACCACATGATCTTAGTAGATACCAGAAAAACTGTTTGACAAAACCGAACATCCTTTCCTATTAAAAAATACAGCAAACTAGGAATATAAGGAAACTTCCTCAACCTGATAAAGGGTTCTATGAAAACAAAAAAAACCAACAGCTAATATCATACATAATACTGAAAAACTGAAAAATTTCCCCCTAAGATCAGGAACAAAATAAGGATATTTCCTCTCACCACTTCTATTCAACATTGTACTGGAAGTTCTAGCCAGGCCAATTAGGAAAAAAATGAAATAAAAGGCATTCAGATTAAAAAAGAAGAAGTAAAACTATATTCTTATACACAGAAAATTCTAAAAACCACAAAAATACTATTTGAGCTAACAAATGTATTCAAAAAAATTGCAGGATACAAGATCAACAAGTACACAAACATTAGTTGCATTTCTATGCAATAGGAATGGCCAACCCAAAAACAAAATTAAGAAAACAACAGCATCACAAAGAACTGAAAACTTAGAAATAAATTTAACAAAAGAAGGATAAAGGACTTCCCTGGTGGGGCAGTGGTTGAGAGTCCACCTGCCGATGCAGGGGACACGGGTTCGTGCCCCGGTCCGGGAAGATCCCACATGCCGCGGAGCGGCTGGGCCCGTGAGCCATGGCCGCTGAGCCTGCGCGTCTGGAGCCTGTGCTCCGCAACAGGAGAGGTCACAACAGTGAGAGGCCCGCATACCCCAAACAAAAAAAAAAAAAAAAAAAAAAAAAAAAAAAAAAAGAAGGATAGAATTTAAGCTCTGAAAACTAGAAAACAGGCATCTAGGTGAGGGTAGTGTAGGTTGAGATAAGTGCACAGGACTGAGATAAATTTTGACATTTTTTCACCATTTTTGGCTGGTAAAATATGTATAACATAAAATTTGTCATTTTTTTACTATTTTTAAGTATACATTTCAGTGGCGTTAATTATATTTACAATGTTGTGAACACATTACCACTATTTCCAAAACTTTTTCATCACCCCAGACAGAAACTCCATGACCATTAAGCAACATTCTCCCATTCTTCCCTCATTCCAGCCCCTGGTAACCTCTAATCTAATTTCTATCTCTATGAATTTGTCTAGTGCAGGTACCTCATAGAAGTGAAATCATATAATATGTGTCCATTTTTGTCTATTTTACTTAGCATAATGTTTTCAAGATTTATTGTAGCATATGTAAGAAATTTCATTTATTTTTATGACCAAATAATTTTCCATTATATGTATATACCACATTTTACTTATCCATTCATCTGTTGATGGATGCTTGAGTTATTTACATGTTATGGCTACTGTGAATAGTCCTGTCATGAACATTGGATAAGTACAAGTAGCTGAGTTATTTTTTTTTTCAGTTCTTTTGGATATATACATAGGAGTGGAATTTCTGGGTCACGTGGTAATTCTATAGTTAGCTTTTTGAGGAACTGCCAAAATGTTTTATATAGAGGCTGCACCAAATTGCATTCCCACCAGCAGAGCACCAGTGTTCTAATTTCCCCACATCCGAACCAACACTTGTTATTTTCCTTCTTTAAAAAAATTATAGACATCCTAGTAGATGTGAAGTGATATCTCACTGAACCTTTGCTTTGCATTTCCTTAATAACTAAAAATGTTGAACATCTTTTCATGTGCTTATTACCCTTTGCATATATACTTTGAAGAAATGTCTTTTCAAGTCCTTTGCTCATTTTTTGTGAGTTTATGTCTTTTTGTTGTTGAATTGTAAGTGTACTTTGTGTATAATAAATATAAAACCCTTATCAGATGTATGATTCACAAATATTTTCTATCATCCTGTACACTGCCATTTCATTTTCATAATAATGTACATTGATGCATAAAAGTTTATTTTAATTTTAATGAAGTGCAATTTACCTATTTTTGTTGTTGTTGCTTGTGCTTTTTGTGTCACATCTAAGTATCCATTGCCAACTCTGAGATCATGAAGATTTACCCCCATGTTTTCTTCTAAGACTTTTATGATTTAGCTCTTATATTTAGGTCATTGATCCATTTTGAGTTAATTTTTGTTCAAGGTGTGATATAGGGGATGGACCTAGAGACTGTCATACAGAGTGAAGTAAGGCAGACAGAGAAAAACAAATATCGTATATTAACGCATGTATGTGGAATCTGGAAAAAAATGGTATAGACAATCTTATTTACAAGGGAGTACAAATTTATTCCTTTGCCCATGGAAATCCAGTTGCCTCTGTACCACCTGTTGAAGACACTATTCTTTCCCCCACTAAGTGAACTTGGCACCCTTGACAAAAATCAGTTGGCCATTGTGTGGGCTTAATTCTGGACCTCAGTTCTATTTCACTGGTCTGTATCTCTACCCTTATGCCAGTACCACACTATTTTGATTACTGCTGCTTTGCAGTAAGGTTTGAAATTGGGGAAGTGTAAGTCCTTCAATTTTGTTCTTCTTTTCCAAGATCGTTTTGACTATTTGGGGCACCCTGTAATTCCAAATATGAAGTTGAGAGCCCAGCTTTTCTATTTCTTGAAAAAAAAAAAGCTGCTGCAATTTTGATAAATATTGTGTTAGATCTGTAGGTCACTTTAAGAGTATTGACATCCCAACAATATTGTCTTCTTACCATTAAGATGGGATGTCTTTCTGTTTATTTAGGTTTTCTTTCATTTCTTTTGACAATGTTTTGCATTTTCAGCATTCAAGTATTTCACCTCCTTGGTTAAATTACTTTATAGATGCTATTTTTCATGAGATTGTTTTCTTAATTTCCTTTTTGAATTGTTCAACACTGGTGTATAGAGACACAACTGGTTTCTGTGTGTTGATTTTGTACACTACAACTTTGCTGAATTTCTTTATTAGCTATAGTAGCTTTCTTATAGATTCTTTAACATTTTTATGTCAACTGTGAATAGAAATAGTATTACTCCTTCCTTTCCAATGTGGATGCCTTTTATTTCTTTTTCTTGACTAATTTCCCTGGCTAGAACTTGAAAAATGTTCTAAAGAAGTACTATTTGATAGTCAAGTAGTGATGTCAAGTTGACATCAGAGTTTAGAGGAGAGGTCAGTTTTGGAGATATGATTTTGGGAGCCATAAGCATACAGAAAATATTGAAAGCTGTAAGAATGGGTAAGATTACCAAGGGGTAGAGCATAGAGAGAGAAGGGAAGGGATGGAAAGGGAAAGA
>NW_006779039.1:1581833-1647961 GCF_000442215.2 Lipotes vexillifer | reverse complement strand
AAAGAGAGGCGAGGGGAGGAGATAGGCGAGAAGAGGTGCCATTTGTCTGATTACTACAGGTTTGTCAACATTCACAGCCTACCAGTCACCTCGATATCACACTGTTTTGTTTCTCTTACTAGCTTGTGACCTTAGGTGAGTTCACTTCACTTCTCTGACTCTGCTAGCTCATCTGTAAAATGGGAAAATAAAAATTGTTCCACCTTAGTTCCAAGGAATATGTTTAGCTTTCAGACAAAGACACAGCTTTACCAACCCCTTGGGATAGGAACAGAATGTCACCCCAGAGGGTTCCTGGTGTTGCTACAGTCTTAGGAGAGCATGGCTCAGCAAGACTACAAATGGAGCAAACGGGACGTGGAATTCTCATTTACTGATCTGTCCTTGAAATACCGTGCCACCCTCCTACACACCCTAAAACCTGTCATTTGAAAGACAGACTACATCAGTCCAAACACATGGAGTAGGTACTTGAACGTCACAAAGGGCAGCATGTTCCAGCATAAGTGGAACACTTCATCATTTGCAGTCAGCATCCTCAAAGAGCCACAGCTGTGAAGCCAGTGTGACTGCCTGAGAATGGAGCTACCATGCTGCTCTTTCCCCAGTGAGCCATCAGGAAGTGGACCCTGGAGCCAGAAGTGGCAGGAGGTGGAATGTACTCAAGGCCAGTCTGGAAGAGTATCAGGTCCAGTGATCTGCAGAGATACTGACAAGGTCACTTTAACCATCACAACAGAATACCATTCCTCTTTCAGAAAAAGGCCAGGAATTTCTTTTTGTAGAGAAGTTACTCCAAGGCAGCTTGGATTTCTCTAAATGAGCTCATACCTAGGCTCTGTACCATACTTCTTCAACAACTAGGGTCACTCACATCAAGACAAGGTAATTAAACCACCTGCTTCAAGTGGCAAGCATGCTCATTGTCACCTGCTCTAGATCCCCAAAGGATCTAGATTGTTGATCAAGATGATATTAGTGATGATAATGGGACAATACTACTTCTGACAATAGCTCCTATTTTAAGCAGTCTACCTTGTTTCAGGCATTTTGTGAATTATATCACAAATTTTCAATATAACCCTATGAAGGAGGTACTATTATTATCTCCTTTTTAGAAATAAGGATACTAAGGATCAGAGAAGTGATTTTCCTAAGGTCCACATATAGTGGCATAAGTGCGCCTTCGATCACCTGATTCCAAAATCTAGATTCCTTCCACTATTCCTCACTGCCTCCCCTCCCTCTTCCTCTGATCTGCTGGATCTTCCATCTCCCCAGGCCAAGTCCCCTCCTCCAAGCCTGTTTGTGCTATGAGAACAGAAGGAGAGAAATTAGGAATAAACTTCACCTCATTGCTGGGTATCCTGCAGTCTAAGGCCCAAGCCCAAGTGCCATGATAAGCTTCCAGATAGTGCCCAGTGACCTTGGGGACATCCTTGGTGGAACTTGCAGCACACCTTGATATGGGCACTGGTGGTAGCTGAAACTCTGAGGGTTTTAAACTGAATAAAAACCGTGTTTTGCAAAGGGTAGTCTTCATTAGAATGTTAGTCAGTCAATCCTCAATGCTTACGAAAGAAAGATCCTGAAATTGAAGAAGGCATCCGCTCTCTCCCTATAAGAGTCCTGTCTTTCAATTGTTAATTGGAGAAGACAACATGTTACTAGCCTGGGAGCAGTGAGGCTCTAGCATCTGGGCAGTGCTCTGGCCAGCCCTGGGGGAACCATTAGTAAAATAGATCCTGACCTGGACTAAAGATGCTGAGGAGCCCTGCTGGGCTGGAAGGCTCTCATCTCCAACCTGTAGGGGCATGATGAGGCCTCTGAGATTCTACAAACCCCACTCCTCAGAGTGCTTAAGCCTCCTCCCTTCTCTCTGGGCTTGGGGTTGGAGAGGGTAAGAGTAATGTGATCTGTGGTCAAGAGACGTGAAGTCAGAGGCTGGGGTGGGGGGTGTATTGGATCTCTCCTTCTGTATTAGTATTGGTATCACCAGTACATGTGTCGAGCTCCTTTGAAAGACTGAGAGAGCCTTGCAACTCACTGATTACTCATTGCAGCACCAGAGTGCTCAGCACCAGGCCTGGCACAAAGTAAGATCCTCATAAATACTCATTGGCTTGAATGCTTTGAATAGAGTTTGGGGGCTGGCATACATTCTCGGTTCCCCACAGGACCACTGAGCTTTGGCTCAGAGGAAAAGGAAGTATTCACTCTTCCCAAGTTGGCTACCGGTTGCTGCCATTTCACTGACTGCAGTCCCCAGCATGTAGGCAAGGAGCCTGCCTGCTGTCTAAGTTTTCCAGACTGCTTTCTTGGTTGGTGGGCCTCAGACTCCACAGGCCCAGCACTGTTCCCCAAATCCAGGCAGGTGTGCCCCGTCACTGGGTCAGGGTCCCAGTGAAAGGCATCTGCAATTTGGGAAAATGGTCTCCAGGGAGTGAGGGATTGGGCAGGTGAGGGGAAGGGAAATAGTGGGGAGGGAGGGATCACAGGGAAAAGAGGCAAGAGAAGAAAGGATGGTTCTTTGAGATCTGAGAGCTGTGAAAATCAAATTCAAGGCAAAGTGCTCAGCCCTGAGATTTTTCAACTTGATTTAGCTACAGAATTCTTACTCTGTGAATGGAGGGCTCAGAATGCAGAACAGATATAAGTGGAATGTGACATTCAGCTCCCTGCCTGCTTGAGCTCCTTCTTCCTGCTCTTACC
This sequence comes from Lipotes vexillifer, assembly GCF_000442215.2. Taxonomy (NCBI): domain Eukaryota; kingdom Metazoa; phylum Chordata; class Mammalia; order Artiodactyla; family Lipotidae; genus Lipotes; species Lipotes vexillifer. Next base: position 1,645,249 of record NW_006779039.1, on the reverse strand, counting down.
CTCCCCCACACAAGCCCCACCCTTGGAAGCCCCTAGGACTCCAGTTTAAGACTTTCTGACCCAGGTCAAAGTGGGAAAACTGAGGTTCAGAAAGGTGTAGAAATTTCCTCCTAGTCGTCTCCACAAGGCAGAGACAAAAAGGGGCAAGAGGGTACTGTGGGTTCACAAGTATAATGCACTGAATCCTGGGAGGTCCTGACAGTGGCCTTGCTACTGTGGCTTCATGCAGGACTGCCCTGTACAGGATGAGCACCCCAGCCCCAGCCTCTATCCCAAAGGAGTACAGTTCAATTCAAAGATCAGTTGGACATGTACCGTGAGGATGTCCCAAGGCGTTTCTTGAAGACTGGGAGCCACATCCAAGTCGGAAGCTCAGCAGGCTTGCCCAGGTTTAGGAAGAGTTTGTGTTTGACATTGTTTTCTTTTTCTTTTTTACTGAAGTACAGTTGATTTATAATGTTGTGTTAGTTTCAGGTGTCCAGCACAGTGACTCAGTCATTCATATATATATATATATATATATATATAATTTTTTTTCAGATTCTTTTCCCTTGTAGGTTATTACAAAATATTGAGTATAGTTCCCTGTGCTATACAGGAAGTCCTTATTGTTTATCTATTTTATACATAGTAGGTAATCAGCCATGTGAGGAGTTGGGAGAAGAGTTTTCCAGGCAAAGAAAATGGTATATGCAAAGGCTGTAAGCAGGGAAAGAACTTCCCTTATCCAAGGCAAGAATAACCAACTAGGGTGTATGCTTCACCAGCTCTGGGGCTCTGACCGAGGGGGAAGCATAGGCTGAGACAAATTGTCCACTTTGGATCCTGCAACCACTGTGAATCTCAGCACTCAAGCATGCACCTCACTTCTCAACTCCTTCCCTTCTCTCTCACTGTAGGACAGAGGGCTTCAACATTGCCCCCTCTCTCCTCTCTCAGGAAAGCCTTGCAGCACCAGCAACCAGCTGCTCCAGGCCTCCTATGAGCATCCCCATTCCTCTCTCTTGCTCTTCATCCTGGATGGAGCTGTGTGCTTTGGCCTTGCAGAGGGAAACTGAGCCTGCTAACAGAAAGTTTCAGAAGTGTGGGGTGAGAAGAAGCAGAAAGGACTTCCACGTATTGGGAAAGACTCTCTATGTGCATCTGGATTTCCCTGTCCATTATGCACACTGTATCTACAGACAGAGCTGACACTACTCAGGAATGATATTGGACCCACCATGATGCATTCACTGTACTTGGAAACTCCCACAGTTGCTATGTCCATTGGCAAAAATCCAAGTCTGACTCCCAGGAGTTCATGAAATCAATAACGACATCCCTATACTGATGGCCACCAGAACACCAACTCGTGGCAGGAAACAAGCACACTACACATTTTGACCCACCTAGGCATTCCTCCATACCACCATGTCTACTGTCCTTCCCCTTCCCCTCTCACCTATTCATCACCATGCAGTGTAAGGAGCACCAAGCCAACCATCCAGAAACTAAAGCTGTATCCTTGGCTTTGCCCACTGACCAAGTGACTGGCTTGGTGACTGGGCAAGGCATTTCAACACATTCATTGAGTAACTGCTATGAGCCAAACACTAAGCTGGCATCTCCTGGCTTTTACTCTGTAAAATGAGAACAATATTACCCATCTTATTAGGCTGTCAATGATATTATATTAATACCAGTTTACAGAATGTTTGAATTTTCCCACCTACTCTGTAATGTAAGAATTTAAATGCTGTAAATTTCATTCTAAGCACTGCTTTAACTACATCATCCAGATATTTTTTAAATCAGATGTATTGATGAATAATTTACATAAAATGAATCTTCATTAGGTGTACAGTTTGACAATGTCTAACAAATTCATATGTGCCCATAACATCACAAAAGTAAAGATATAGAACATTCCCATCATGTCAGAAAGTTCCCTTCTGCCCCTTTGGAATAAATGTGACCCACTCCAACCCTTGGTAACTATTTATCTCCTTTCTGTAACTATAAAGTAGTAGTTATTTCCCAGAATTTTACGCAAATGGAATCATAGAGTAAGTGCTCTTTTGTGTTGTTTGACTTCTTTCACTTAGCATAACGTGGATTGATGCAGGTGTGGCTGTTATCAGTAGTTCATTCTTTTATATTGCTGACTAGCATCCTATATTACAGATTTGCCAAATTTTGTTTGTCCATGCACCAGTTGATGGGCAGCTAATCACCTCCAATTTTTGCTATTATAAATAATGCTTCTATTAACATTCACAAACAAGTTTTTGTGTAGACTTATGGTTTTATTTTTTCTTGAGTAAATACTTAGAACTGGAATTGCTGGCTCACATAATATGTATACAAATACACTAATCTTTAACAAATCTATTGATCTGTTGCTGGACATGTGAGTTGTTTCTAGTTTTCAGCTCTTGTGAATGAAGCTTCTATGAACATTTATGTGGACATATGTTTTGATTTCTCTTTGAGAAACATCTACAAGTAAAACTGCTGACTCACATGATAAATGTATACTAAACATTATGAGGAAGTGGTAAATTCTTTTCCAAAGTGTCTGTACCATTTACATTTCCACTTGCAATGCATAAAAGTTCTAGTTGGTCCACATTCTCAACAGCACTTGGTGTGCCTGTCCTGGTGTCCTCAGTCTTCTTTTTGTTGTTGTTGTTTTAATCATTTTTTTAGGTGTGTGGTAGTACCTTGTAATTTTAATTTGCATTTCCCTAATGACTGAGCATCTTTTCAAGAACTTACAGATTATTCATATATTTTATTTTGTGATGTGAGCTGTTCAAATCATTTACCCATTTATAATTGGATTGTTTTTCTTCTTATTATTGAATTTTTATAGAGTTATTTGTAGTCTCTGGATACAAGTCCTACATCAAATATATGTGCTGTGAACATCTCCTCCCACTCTATAGCTTGTCTTTTCATTTTCTAAATGATGTCTTTTGAAGAGCACATGGTTTTAATTTTGAAGAAGTCCAAATTATCAATTGTTTATGGCTTGTGGGTTTTGTGTCCTAATTAAGAAAATTGCATATAACCCAAGGTCAAAAAGATTTTCTCCTAAGTTTCATAATTTCAGCTTTTATGTTAAAGTCTATGATCCATGTCACATTAATATTCATGACTGGCATGAGGTAAGGGCCAAGGTTACTTTTTTTCCATATCAGATATCCAGTTGTTCTGGCACCATTGGTTGAAAAAAATTATCCTTTCCCAACTCAGTTACCTTGGCACCTTTGTCAAAAATGATTAAAAAGAATGAAATAATGCCATTCGCAGCAACATGGATGGACCCATACTAAGTGAAGTAAGTCAGACAGAGAAAGACAAATATCATATGGTATCACTTATATGTGTAATCTAAAATATGACACAAATGAACTTATTTACTAAGTTCACAGACTTAGAGAACAGACTCACAGACTTAGAGAACAAACTTACAGTTACTGGGGGGAGGGTGGGAGGGAGGGATAATTAGGGAGTTTGGGATTGACATGTACACACTACTGTATATAAAATAGATAGCCAACAAGGACCTACTGTATAGCAGCAGGGAACTCTGCTCAGTGGTCTGTAATAGCCTAAATGGGAAAAGAATTTGAAAAAGAATAGATACATGTATATGTATAACTGAATTACTTTGCTGTACACCTGAAACTAACACAACACTGTTAATCAACTATACCCCAATATAAAATAAAAATTAAAATAAATAAACAAATGGGAAAAAAATCAATATATCTATTTTTGGGCTCTCTATTGTAATATTGTGACTTATAATAAAAATTGTAATTTGGTCTTCTTTCCTATTCCTGGCACAAAACTCCTAAAACCCTTGGAATTTCCTAAGCAATAAAAGAAATAAAGGTGTCTTTTGTTATTCATAACAAACCCCTTTCAACACTGCTGAGTTTCCTTTGCTGTGCAGAAGCTTTTTAGTTTGATATAGTCCCATTTGTATGTTTTTGCTTTTGTTTCCCTTGCCTAAGGAGACATACCCAGAAAGATATTGCTAAGACTGATTTCCAAGAGTGCACTGTCTATTTTTCTTGTACAAGTATTATGGTTTCAGTCCTTACATTCATTCTTTAATCCACTTTGAGTTGATTTTGTGTATAATGTGAGATAGTAGACTAATTTCTTTCATTTGCATGTGGCTGTTCAGTTTTCCCAACACCATTTATTGAATAGACTATTCTTTCTCCATTGTATTCTTTGTTGTAAGTTAACTGTCCATACATGTGTGGGCTTATTACTGGGCTCTCAACTCTGTTCCATTAATCAATGTTTCTGTTTTTCTGCCAGTACCATGTTGTTTTGATTATGACAGCTTTGTAATATAATTTGAAATCAGGGAGTGCGATACCTCCAGCTTTGTTCTTTTTTCTTGAGATTACTTTGGCTATTAAAGGTCTTTAATAGTTTCATATAAATTTGAGAAATTTTTGTTCTATTTCTGTGAAAAATGTCACTGTGATTTTGATAGGAATTGCATAGAATTTGTAGATTACTTTAGGTAATAAATGTATTTTAACAATGTTAGTTCTTCCAGCCCATGAGAACTGAATATCTTTCCATTTCTTTGTGTCTTCTTTAATTTCTTTCAACAATATTTTATAGTTTTTAGAGTACAGGTCTTTTGTCTCATTGTTTAAATCTATTACTGGGGATTTTATTCTTTTGATATGATCATAAATGGAATTGTTTTCTTAATTTCTCCTCCTGCTGTTTCACTGTTAGTGTATGCAAATGCAACAGATATTTGTATATTGCTTTTGAAACCTGCAACTTTAAAGTATCCTTTTATTATTTCTAATAGCTTTTTGGTGGAAGCTTTAGGGTTTTCTGTATATAAAAATTATGTCATCTACAAATAGTGCCAGCTTTACTTCTTTCTTTCCAATTTGGATGCCTTTTATTTCTTTTTCTTGCCTACTTGCTCCGAGTAGGTGTATGTTCTTTATAGATTCTAATTACCAGAGTGAGGAAGTTCCCTTCTATTCATAGTTACCTGAGACGCTATTTTGTTTATTGTTAAACATGAGTGGGTTTTAAACTGTATCAAATTAATTTTCTGCATCCATTTATATGATCATATTTTTTTTACTCCAGTAATATGGTGAATTACATGGATTGATATTCAAATATTAAGCCAACTTTGTATTCCCAGATGAACTCCACTTGGTCTTGATATATCATCTTTTTAAATATATTGCTATATTTGACTTAATATTTTGTTAAGCATTTTTGAATCTATGTTCATGAGAGATATTGGTCTATAGTTTTGCTTTCTTATAATGTTTTCACTTACAGAATCAGGTTAATACTGAGTTCATAAAAAGTTTTGGGAAGTGTTTCCTCTTCCATTATTTTCTGGGAGTTGAAATAGCATTTGCCTTTCTTCCTTGAATATTTGATAGAATTCATTAACAAAACATCTGAGCTAGGAGTTTTCATAGTGGGAAGGCTTTTAATTATGAATTTAATTAATTTAATTAACATAAGGCTATGCATATTTTCTATTGCCTTTTGTTCCATTTTTGCAATGTGTCTCTGTCAAAGATTTTGTCTAACTTGTTGAATTTATTGGCATAAAGTTGTTCATAACATTCTCTTATTATCCTTTTATCCTTTTAATATTTGGAGGATCTGTAGTAGTCACCTTTTTCATTCTGATATTGCTAATTGAGGTCTTATCTTATTTTTCTTGATTAGTATAGCTAGAGGTTCCTCAATTTTATTAATCTTTTAAAATCATCATTTAGCTTAATTGATTTTTTTCTGTTTTGTGTTCATTTTCTAATTTATTGATTTTCACTATCTGTAGTGTTTCCCTATATATATATACTATACACACACAGACACAAAATCTGGGTTTAATACACTCTCCTCTACCCCTCCTCCTCATCATCATCACTCCTCTTCTTTTCTTGAAGTAAAAGCTAAAACATAGATTTTAGACTATTCTTCTTTGCTAATATAAGTATTTGAAGCTATGGATTTCCCTGTCAGCACTTCTTTAGCACATCCCACATTTTTTGATATGCTGTATTTTTGTTATCATTTAGTCCAAAATACTTTACAGTTTCTTATGTAATTTCTTTATTGTCGCATGGATTACTTGGAAGTGGTTGTTAATTTCCAAATAGTTAAGGATTTTTAAGATCTCTTTTAGTTCTTGATTTTTAGTTTAATTCCACTGTGGTCAGAGAACACACTCTGAAATTATGGTCTTTCTTAGCAAACATACAATGTGTACTTGAGAAAAGTGTACATTCTGCAATTGTTGCTGCCTCTATGCTAGATGCATACACATTAAGGATTATTGTGTCTTCTTGATTAATTGACAGTGTTATTGTTGTGACTATCCTTCTTTCTATGGAAATTCTTCTTATATTTAAACCTACTTTGTCTGATAGCAATATAGCCACACCAGCTTTATGTTTAGCAGTTGCATGGTTTATTTCTTCTGCCCTATTACATTCAACCAATCTGTGTCTTTACATTTAAACTGCGTTTCTTGTAAATAGCTTACAATTGGGTCTTTGATTTTTCATGCATTCTTACAAGTTCTTACTTTTATGGGGAATTTTTCAACTATTTACATTCAGAACATTATTGATATAATTATATTTAAGTATACCATATTGTTATCTCTTTTGTATTTCTCCCATCTGTTCTTTCTTCCCCTAAACCTTCTTTCCTGCTTTTTTATGTTTTTTTTAAACATTCCACGACATCTTCACTATTGGCCTCTTTTTTCCAACCCTTTATTGTGAATTTTTAAAAACTTGCAGTAAAGTAGAACTAATTTAACAATGAACACACAGGTTACCATCACCTACTTTCTACCATTATGATTTTACTATATTTGCTTTATCACATAACTATCCATCCCTCAATCCATTAGTTAATCCAGGTTTTTTGGGGGGGCACAATGCAAAATTAATTACAGACATCAGTACACTTCCCACAAAATACTTCAGCAGCCATATCACCTAAAATAAAAAGTTCAGAGCTTTTTATTTTTATATAAATGTATATGAAATGAAATGTTCAAATCTTTAGTATTTGTTCTATGGTTTTTAAGAAATGAATACACCTAAATGATATAAATGAATATCAAAATACAGAATATCATCATCTTCCCAGAAAGTTTCCTCATGAGTCTTCCCAGTTAATCCCCACACTATCCACCCTAATTTGATTTTTTTCTATAAAAATTAGTTTTGCTTGCTTGAGAGTTATATAATAGGTATCCTATAGTAGGTACTCTTTCATGTAAGGCTTCTTTCACTGAGCATGCTATTTTGAGATTAACCCAAGTCATTGCATGTATCAGCAATTCATTTCTTTTTATTTCTGAGTAGTATTACATTGTTTGACTGTATCGCAGCTTTTTAATCCATTCTTCTTTTGAAGGACACCTGGGTTGTTTTCGATTTTTAGCTATTATGAATAAAACTGCTATTAACAATTTTGTACAAGTTATTGCAATACTTGGTGGTGTATGAGTCTTTTTAGTTTACCCATTCTGGTGGGTGTGTATCTCATTGCAGTTTTAATTTGCATTTGCCTGATTACAGATGATGTTGAATACTTTTCATGTGCCTTTTAATAATTCTTATGTCTCCTTTTGTGAAGTGAGTGCTCGAATATTTTGTTCTTCTTACAATTAGATTGCTTGTCTTCTTATTATTGAGTTGTAGGATGTCAATATATACTGGCTATCAGATTTTTTTTCATATAATTGTTTTGTGACTATATTTTCCTTATGTGACTTGCATACTTATTTTCTACATGGTTTCTTTTGATGATCAGAAAATTTTAATTTGGATGAAGTCTAATTTATGATTGTTTTCTCCTTTTTTCTCCTTTTATAGTATTGCTTTCTTTGATGTATGTAAGAAACATTTGCCTTCCACCAAGTCACAAAGATGTTTTTCTTTTTTTTCTAAAAGTTTTAGGGTTTTAGCTTTTTCATTTAAGTTAATAATCCATTTAAAGTTAAGTTTTATGTATGGTGTCAGGTTGGTGGTTGAAATTCATTTTTTCCCATATGGCTATCCAGTTATGCTAGCACTATTTGTTGGGGAAAAAAAAACAAAACAAAACAAAAAGAGACATGTACCACAATGTTCATTGCAGCACTTTTTACAATAGCCAGGACATGGAAGCAACCTAAGTGTCCATCAACAGATGAATGGACAAAGAAGATGTGGCATATAGATACAATGGAATATTAGCCATAAAAAGAAACGAAATTGAGTTATTTGTAGTGAGGTAGATGGACCTAGAGTCTGTCATACAGAGTGAAATAAGTCAGAAAGAGAAAAACAAATACCATATGCTAACACATATATATGGAATCTAAAAAAAAATAAAATGGTTCTGATGAACCTAGGGGCAGGACAGGAATAAAGGAATAAAGATGCAGATGTAGAGAATGGACCTGAGAACACAGGGAGAGGGAAGGGTAAGCTGGGGCGAAGTGAGGGAGTAGCATTGACATATATACACTACCAAATGTAAAATAGATAGCTAGTAGGAAGCAGCCGCATAGCACAGGGAGATCAGCTCGGTGCTTTGTGACCACCTAGAGGGGTGGGATAGGGAGGGTGGGAGGGTTGCTCAAGAGGGAGGGAATATGGGGATATAGGTATGCATATGGCTGATTCACTTTGCTATACAACAGAGAGTAACATCACCCTGATACCAAAACCAGACAAAGATGGCACAAAGAAAGTTTCAGGCCAATATCACTGATGAATATAGATGCAAAAATCCTCAACAAAATACTAGCAAACAGAATCGAACAACACATTAAAAGGATCATACACCGTGATCAAGTGGGATTTACCCCAGAGATGCAAGGATTCTACAATATATGCAAATCAATCAATGTGATACACCATATTAACAAACTGAAGAAGGAAAACCATATGATCGCCTCAATAGATGCAGAAAAACCTTTTGACAAAATTTAACATCCATTTATGATAAAAACTCTCCAGAAAGTGGACATAGAGGGAACCTACCTCAACATAATAAAGGCCATATATGACAAACCCACAGCAAACATCATTCTTAATGGTGAAAAACTGAAAGCATTTCCTCTAAGATCAGTAACAAAACAAGGTTGTCCACTCTCACCACGATTATTCAACATAGTTTTGGAAGTCCTAGCCACGGCAATCAGAGAAGAAAAAGAAATAAAAAAGAATACAAATTGGAAAAGTAGAAGTAAAGCCGTCACTGCTTGCAGATGACATGATACTATACATAGAGAATCCTAAAGATGCCACCAGAAAACTGCTATAGCTTATCAGTAAATTTGGTAAAGGAGCAGGATACAAAATTAATGCACAGAAATCTCTTGCATTCCTATACACTAATGATGAAAAATCTGAAAGAGAATTTAAGGAAACACTCCCATTTACCATTGCAACAAAAAGAATAAAATACCTAGGAATAAACATACCTAGGGAGACAAAAGACCTGTATGCAGAAAACCATAAGACACTGATGAAAGAAATTAAAGATAATACCAACAGATGGAGAGATATACCATGTTCTTAGATTGTAAGAATCAATATTGTGAAAATGACTATACTACCCAAAGCAATCCACAGATTCAATGCAATCCCTATCAAATTACCAATGGCATTTTTTATAGAACTAGAACAAAAAATTTTAAAATTTGTATGGTGACACAAAAGACCCCAAATAGCCAAAGCAGTCATGAGGGAAAAAAACGGAGCTGGGGATATCAGACTCCCTGACTTCAGACTATACTACAAAACTACAGTAGTCAAGACAATATGGTACTGGCACAAAAACAGAAATATAGATAATTGGAACAGGATAGAAAGCTCAGAGATAAACCCATGCACCTATGGTCAACTAATCTATGACAAAAGAGGCAGGGATATACAATGGATAAAAGACAGTCTCTTCAATAAGTTGTGCTGGGAAAACTGCACAGCTACATGTAAAAGAATGAAATTAGAACACTCCCTAGCACCATACACAAAAATAAACTCCAAATGGATTAGAGACCTAAATGTAACACTGGGCACTATAAAACTCTTAGAGGAAAACATAGGCAGAACACTCTTTGACATAAATCACAGCAAGATCTTTTTTGATCCACCTCCTAGAGTAATAGAAATAAAAACAAAAATAAACAAATGGGAACTAATGAAACTTAAAAGCTTTTTCACAGCAAAGGAAACCATAAACAAGATGAAAAGACAACCCTCAGAATGGGAGAAAATATTTGCGAATGAATCGCTGAAGAAAGGATTCATCTCCAAAATATATAAACAGCTCATGCAGCTCAATATTAAAGAAAGAAGCAACCCAATCCAACAATGGGCAGAAGACCTAAATAGACATTTCTCTAAAGACGACATACAGATGGCCAATAAGCACATGAAAAGCTACTCAACATCCCTAATTATTAGAGAAATGCAAATCCAAACTACCATGAAGTATCACCTCACACCAGTTAGAATGGGCATCATCAGAAAATCTACAAGCAACAAATGCTGGAGAGGGTGTGGAGAAAAGAGAACGTTCTTGCACTGTTTGTGGGAATGTAAATTGAAACAACCACTATGGAGAACAGTATGGAGGTTCCTTAAAAAACTAAAAATAGAATTACCATATGATCCAGGAACCCCACTACTGAGCATATACCCAGAGAAAACCATAATTCAAAAAGACACATGCACCCCAATATTCATTGCAGCACTCTTTACAATAGCCAGGTCATGGAAGCCACCTAAATGCCCATCAACAGACGAATGGATAAAGAAGATATGGTACATATATTCAATGGAATATTACTCAGCCATGAAAAGGAACGAAATTGGGTCATTTGTAGAGACGTGGATGCATCTACAGACTGTCATGCAGAGTGAAGTAAGTCAGAAAGAGAAAAACAAATATCAAGAATTAAGGCATACATGTCGAACCTAGAAAATGGTACAGATGAACTGGTTTGCAGAGCAGAAATTGAGACACAGAAGTAGAGAAAATACATATGGACACCAAGAGGAGTAAGCGGTGGGTGGTGGGGGTGGTGGTGTGATGGATTGGGAGATTGGGATTGACATGTATATGCTGATGTGTATAAAATGGATGACTAATAAGAAAAAATAAAAAAATAAAAAATAAACATTAAAAAATTGCATGTCCATATTTTGATGAGTTTGGACATATGCATACATCTGTGATCGTACTACCATATGATCCAGTGATCCCACCCCTGGGTATTTCCCCAAACAATTTAAATCAGTATCTCAAAGAGATACCTGCACTTCCATGTTCAGAGTAGCACTAGTCACAGGAGCCAAGATATGGAAACAACCCAAAAGTCCACTGAGAGAAAAATGAATGGAGCAAATATGGTTTTTACATATAATGGAAAAAATAAGGAAAAGAGCCTTAAAAAATAAGGAAATTCTGCCACTTGTGACAAGATGGATGAATCTGAAGGACATTGCGCTAAGTGAAATAAGCCAATCACAAAAAGACATGGAAGGCTTTCACTTCTATGAGGAATCTAAAATAGTCAAACTCATACATGCAGAGAATAGAATGATGGCTGCCAGAACTTACGGTAGGGGGAAATGGAGAACTGTTGGTCAATGAATATCAGGTTACAATTAAACAATATGAATAAGTTCTCGAGATCTGCTGTACAACAAAGCACCTGTAGTTAAAGATATGGTGCTGTGCGCATAAAATTTGTTAAGAGCATAGAACTCCTATTCAATGTTCTTGAAACAAAGGAAGGAAGGAAGGAAGAAGGAACGAGGAAAGAAAGGAGGGAAGGAGGGAGGGAAATAGAAAGAGAGAGAGAGAAGAGTTTTGATGCTAATTTCTTGAATATCAAAACCCAGACCTGAAGCTCTCAGGTTGGAGAGAGGTAACCAATGGCAACCAAAGCCACCATCCATTCTCTCCCAAATGACATTTTATGTCCAAGCTAAGTGCCTTCCACTTAAAAGGTACAGTCTAATTTGGGGGCTGACAATGACATTGGCCATCACATTGCTTAAAATCTGCCCAACCATACAAACATTATTAGTGCAAGCATGGAACAGATAAAAATGTTATAGGCAGCTGAATGGCTAATAGGGAGGACACTGAAGCTCAAAGCACCAAATGCGTCCCCACAGGCAATCAGCCAATCTAGGAAAACACCGGGCTCATACCCTCACCATAGCACTAATGTAGTCCTTCCTGGAATCAGTAATAGCCCAGCACTAATGGCTAAAGAAAGGACCATACTGTCTCCCCAGTCATTAATTCCCAGAAAAAGGACTGCACTGAACTCATTACTGCTTTAACACACTCATCAGATGAAATGTACAAGTTAACCTCCTCAGAGGGATGCAGTAATCTGAGCACATGAGCTCAGTCCTCTCCCCTGCCCCCACTCTGGAAGCCCTCTCTCTAGCAGCAACTGTCAATTCTTTGCTAGGAAGCTGCCTAGACCTACCTGACGACATCTCTGTCCATATTGTCAGGTTATTTGCTGACCACTTGCTTAGAGACTCAGCTTTCTGAGAGGGAGAGAGGACAGACACAGGGAGAAAGAGGAGTTGGTACAAAGATGTTGCTGCTGCTTCTATTACTGCCAGTGAGGAGAAGGAAGATGTGTTTTAATAACAACAGCAAGTAACCATGTGTGGATTACACATAGTATGTCAGGCTCTATGGGGGAATTTTAAAACATATGATCTCCTTTGATCCTAACCAAAATACTATTATTAACCTCATTTGACAGATGAGGAAACAGAGGCAAGGAAGGTAAATAAATTACCCAAGGTCACATAGCTAGTAAGTGGCTTGGCCAGAATTAGAATGCAAATCCCTGACCCCAAGTTCATGCCTCTTTCCACTGGACCACAGCTATCAATATTCATCCTATGTAGTGTCTGTGGGGACTATTCAAAGTCAAGCAACACACTAGGACAGTAATTATAGCTCCCATTGTGTAAGTGCCTCCTAGAGATAAGGCCATTCATAACCATGGTCTCAGGGGGCTCCCTCAGCTCTTGCTTTGGAGCCTAAGTGGTACTGCCAGTGGGATGGCTACTCTCTTAGTGACATCATGACACCCAACACCACCATCCTCCATCCTCTTACTAGAAACTGCCTCTCTGCTTGTCTATCAAATTAATTTCTTTCTATCTCTAGACCTCCATCAACAGCTGCAGTGGAGAAAGCAGAGCAGTGGAGCTGGGGCAGGGGATGGGTAGTGGGGAAAGAACACTGTCAGTATGGAACTTGGGAAGGTTGAAAGATTTTTCCTTTGATTTGGGAAGTTAGGCTGTTTGTCCAAGGCCTCTCAGCCCCTGTGGCTTCCCTATAATGGAAGTTAGTTGGCTTGTACAGAATTGCCTTTCCCAGCAGACTATGAACTTCTGGAATACAAGGAGTCTTTCCCCTCTTTGTCACCCCAGCAAGCATCACAGACAAGACACACAATAAATGTTCAATAAATGTCATTGGACAAGCATATTGCTGCTGACCCTGCCTTTCTTTGCTGCCTAGGATCACTGGCTCAGCAGAGGCAGTTTGGGAAAGCAGAGGTTTCACTGCAGAATAAGCATCATGGACAGGTGACACATGGAGACAGTCTGTGCCTGAACTTGTATGTGAAAGGAGCCTACTGGGTAGACTTCCCATCAGATCACAATAGCCAGCCCCAGGCAGACTGGAATAAACACTACCCTATTAAAGCAATCCCTTCTTCAGGCAGCCTGAAGAGCCATGTTCATATATATGGCAGATTTTCACCAAGGACAGTTGGTTCCACAACTGGCCCTAGTATTAAGAAGCCCTAGCTTGAGGAGACTGTGGATGTTGGAATACTATGGCCACAGCTACAGGGTCCCGGATCAGATGAGATGTGAGAAGTTCTGGAGGTTGAGTTGCTGAGTATCTTGGGGACAAAAAGAATCTGTAAGATCAAGGACCTACTGTACAGCACAGGGAACTATACTCAATATTTTGTGATAAACTATAAGGGAAGAGAATCTGAAGAATATATATATATATATATATATATATATATATATATATATATATATACACACACACACATATATACATATATATGTATAACTGAATCACAGTGCTATACACCTGGAACTAACATAATATTGTACATCAACTATACTTCAATAAACATATTTTTTTAAAGAATCTGTAGGGGCGAGACTGAAGAGAGAGGTGGAAAGAACACTGAGAAGACCCAGGTGGGGGTAGAGCAGTGTGTCTGACAGGCTTTTGGTACCCTGTCCTGGTGTCAGGCCTGAGCCTCTGAGATGGAACAGCTGAGTCTAGGACATTGGACCACCAGAACCTCATGGCCCCATGTAATATCAATCAGTGAGAGCTCTCCCAGAGACCTCTGTCCGAACACTAAGACCCAGCTCCACCCAACGGCCAGCAAGTCCCAGTTCTAGACATCCTATGCCAAACAACCAGCAAGACAGGAACACAACCCCACCCATTAGCAGAGAGGCTGCCTAAAATCATACTAAGGTCACAGACACCCCAAAACACACCACTGGACATGGCCCTGCCTACCAGAAAGACAAGATCCAGCCTCATCCACCAGAACACAGGCACCAGTCCCCTCCACCAGGAAGCCTACACAACCCACTGAACCAACCTTAGCCACTGGGGACAGACACCAAAAACAACGGGAACTATGAGCCTGCAGCCTGCAAAAAGGAGACCCCAGACACAGTAAGATAAGCAAAATGAGAAGACATAAAAACACACAGAGGATGAAGGAGCAAGATAAAAACCCACCAGACCTAACAAATGAAGAGGAAATAGGCAGTCTACCTGAAAAAGAATTCAGAATAATGATAGTAAAGATGATCCAAAATCTTGGAAATAGAATAGAGAAAATACAATAACCATTTAACAAGGACCTAAAGAACTAAAGAGCAAACAAACAATGATGAATGAAACAATAAATGAAATTAAAAATTCTCTAGAAGGAATCAATAGCAGAATAACTGAGGCAGAAGATTGGATAAGAGACCTGGAATATAAAATAGTGGAAATAACTGTCACAGAGCAGAATAAAGAAAAAAGAATGAAAAGAATTGAGGACTGTTTCAGAGACTTCTGGGACAACATTAAATGCACCAACATTCGAATTATAGGGGTCCCAGAAGAAAAAGAGAAAAAGAAAGGGACTGAGAAAATATTTGAAGAGATTATTGTTCAAAACTTCCCTAACGTGGGAAAGGAAATAGTCAATCAAGCTCAGGAAGTGCAGAGAATCCCATACAGGATAAATCCAAGGAGGAACACACCAAGGCACATATTATGCAAACTATCAAAAGTTAAATACAAAGAAAAAATATTAAAAGCAACAAAGGAAAGGCAACAAATAACATACAAGAATATCCCCATAAGGTTAAGAGCTGAACTTTCAGCAAAAATTGCAAACCGGAAGGGAGTGGGAGGACATATTTAAAGTGATGAAATGGAAAAACCTACAACCAAGATTACTCTACCCAGCAAGGATCAAATTCAGATTCAACTGAGAAATTAAAACCTTTAAAGACAAGCAAAAGTTAAGAGAATTCAGCACCACAAAACCGCTTTACAACAAATGCTAAAGGAACTTCTCTAGGCAGGAAACACAAGAGAAGGAAAAGACCTACAATAACAAACCCAAAACAATTAAGAAAATGGTAATAGGTACATACATATCGATAATTACCTTAAATGTGAATGGATTAAATGCTCCAACCAAAAGACATAGACTGGCTGAATGGATACAAAAAAAAGAACCGTATATATGCTGTCCACAAGAGACCCACTTCAGACCTAGAGACACATACAGAATGAAAGTGAGGGGATGGAAAAAGATATTCCATGCAAATGGAAATCAAAAGAAAGCTGGAGTAGCAATTCTCATATCAGACAAAATAGACTTTAAAACAAAGACTATTACAAGAGACAAAGAAGGACACTACATAATGATCAAGGGATCGACCCAAGAAGATATAACAACTGTAAACATCTATGCACCCAACATAGGAGCACCTCAATACGTAAGGTAAATGCTAACAGCCATAAAAGGGGAAATCGACAGTAACACAATCATAGTAGGGGACTTTAACACCCCACTTTCATCAATGGACAGATTGTCCAAAATGAAAACAAATAAGGAAACACAAGCTTTAAATGACACATTACACCAGATGAACTTAATTGATATTTATAGGACATTCCATCCAAAAACAACAGAATACACTTTCTTCTCAAGGGCTCATGGAACATTCTCCAGGATAGATCATATCTTGCATCACAAATCAAGCCTCAGTAAATTTAAGAAAATTGAAATCATACCAAGTATCTTTTCTGACCACAGTGCTATGATACTATATATAAATTACAGGAAAAAAACTGTAAAAAACACAAACACATGGAGGCTAAACAATATGCTACTAAATAACTAAGAGATCATCGAGGAAATCAAAAAGTACCTAGAAACAAATGACAAGGAATACATGAAGACCCAAAACCTAGGGTCGCAGCAAAAGCAGTTCTAACAGGGAAGTTAATAACAATATAATCCTACTTCTAGAAACAAGAAAGATCTCAAATAAACAACCTAACTTTACACCTAAAGCAATTAGAGAAAGAAGAAGAACAACTAAAAAACCCCAAAGCTGGCAGAAGGAAAGAAATCATAAAGATCAGATGAGAAATAAATGAAAAAGAAATGAAGGAAACAAGAGCAAAGATCAATAAAACTAAAAGCTGGTTCTTTGAGAAGATAAACAAAATTGATAAACCATTAGCCAGACTCATCAAGAAAAAAAGGGAGAAGACCCAAATCAATAGAATCAGAAATGAAAAAGGAGAAGTAACAACTGACACTGCAGAAACACAAAGGATCATGAGGGATTACTACAAGCAACTCTATGCCAATAAAATGGACAACTTGGAAGAAATGGACAAAATCCTAGAAAAGCACAACCATCCAAGACTGAACGAGGAAGATATAGAAAATATAAACACACCAATCACAAGCACTGAAATTGAGACTGTGATTAAAAATCTTCCAACAAACAAAAGCCCAGGACCAGATGGCTTCACAGGCGAATTCTATCAAACATTTAGAGAAGAGCTAACACCTGTCCTTCTCAAACTCTTCCAAAATATAGCAGAGGGAGGAACACTCCCAAACTCATTCTATGAGGCCACCATCACCTTGATACCAAAACCAGACAAAGATGTCACAAAGAAAGAAAACTACAGGCCAATATCACTGATGAACATAGATGCAGAAATCCTCAACAAAATAATAGCAAACAGAATCCAACAGCACATTAAAAGGATCATACACCATGATCAAGTGGAGTTTATTCCAGGAATGCAAGGATTCTTCAATATACGCAAATCAATCAATGTGATACACCATAGTAAAAAACTGAAGGATAAAAACTATATCATCATCTCAGTAGATGCAGAAGCTTTTGACAAATTTCAACCCCTATTTATGATAAAAACCCTCCACAAAGTAGACATAGAGTTAACTTACTTCAACAAAATAAAGCCCATATATGACGAACCCACAGCCAACATCATTCTCAATGGTGAAAAACTGAAACCACTTCATCTAAGATCAGGAACAAGACATGGTTGCCCACTCTCACCACTATTATTCAACATAGTTTGGAAGTTTTAGCCACAGCAATCAGAGAAGAAAAGAAATAAATGGAATCCAAATCAGAAAAGAAAAGTAAAACTGTCACTGTTTGGGGCTTCCCTGGTGGTGCAGTGGTTGAGAGTCCACCTGCCAATGCCAGGGACACGGGTTTGTGCCCCGGGCAGGGAAGATCCCACATGCCGCAGAGCAGCTGGGCCCGTGAGCCATGGCCACTAAGCCTGCGCATCCGGAGCCTGTGCTCTGCAATGGGAGAGGCCACAAGAGTGAGAGGCCTACGTACCGCAAAAAAACAAAAAAAAAACAAAAAACAAAAACAAAAAACTATCACTGTTTGCAGATGACATTATACTATACATTGAGAATCCTAAAGATGTTACCAGAAAGCTACTAGGACTAGTCAATGAATTTGGTAAAAGTAGCAGGATACAAAATTAATGCACAGAAATCTCTTGCATTCCTATACACTAATGATGAAAAATCTGAAAGAGAAGTTAAGGAAACACTCCCAATTACCACTGCAACAAAAAGACTAAAATACTTAGGAATAAACCTACCTAAGGAGACAAAAGACCTGTATGCAGAAAACTATAAGATACGGATGAAAGAAATTAAAGATGATACAAACAGATGGAGAGATATACCATGTCCTTAGATTGAAAGAATCAATATTGTGAAAATGATTATACTCCCCAAAGCAATCTAAAGGTTCAATGCAATCCCTATCAAACTATCAATGGCATTTTTCAGAGAACTAGAACTAAAAATTTCACAATTTGTATGGAAACACAAAAGACCCCAAGAGCCAAAGCAAACTTGAGAAAGAAAAACGGAGCTGGAGGAATCAGGCTCCCCGACTCCAGACAGTAGTGCAAACTTACAGTAATCAAGACAGTATGGTACTAGCACAAACACAGAAATATAGATCAATGGAACAGGATAGAAAGCCCAGAGATAAACCCACACACATATGGTCACCTTATCTTTGATAAAGGAGGCAAGAATATACATTGGAGAAAAGACAGCCTCTTCCATAAGTGGTGCTGGGAAAACTAGACAGCTATATGTAAAAGAATGAAATTAGAACACTCCCTAACACCATACACAAAAATAAACTCAAAATGGATTAAAGACCTAAATGTGAAGCCAGACACTATAAAACTGTTAGAGGAAAACATAAGCGGAACACTATGACATAAATCACAGCAAGATCCTTTTTGATGCATCTCCTAGAGAAATGGAAATGAAAACAAAACTAAACAAATGGTACCTAATGCAACTTAAAACCTTTTGCACAGCAAATGAAACCAAAAGTAAGGCGAAAAGACAACCCTCAGAATAGGAGAAAATATTTGCAAATGAAGCACCTGACAAAGGATTAATCTCCAAAATATACAAGCAGCTCATGCAGCTCAATACCAGAAAAAACAAACAACCCAATCCAAAAATGGGCAGATGATCTAAACAGACATTTCTCCAAAGAAGATATATAGATTGCCAACAAATACATGAAAGGATGCCCAATATCATTAATCATTAGAGAAATGCAAATCAAACCCACGATGAGGTATCACCTCACACTGGTCAGAATGACCATCATTAAAAAAATCTGCAAACAATAAATGCTGGAGAGGGTGTGGAGAAAAGGGAACCCTCTTGCACTGTTGGTGGGAATGTAAATTGATATAGTCACTGTGGAGAACAGTATGGAGGTTCCTGAGAAAACTAAAAATAGAACTACCATACGACCCAGCAATCCCACTACTGGGCATATACCCTGGGAAAACCATAATTCAGAAAGAGACATGTACCACAGTGTTCATTGCAGTACTGCTTACAATAGCTAGGAAATGGAAGCAACCTAAGTGTCCATCAACAGATGAATGAATAATGAAGATGTGGCACATATATGCAATGGAATATTACTCAGCCATAAAAAGAAACGAACGTGAGTTATTTGTAGTGAGGTGGATGGACCTAGAGTCTGTCATACAGAGTGAAGTAAGTCAGAAAGAGAAAAACAAATACCGTATGCTAACACATATACATGAAATAAAAAAAATGGTTCTGAAGAACCTAGGGGCAGAACAGGAATAAAGAAGCAGCTGTATAGAATGGGCTTGAGGACACAGGGAAGTGGAAGGGTAAGCTGGGATGAAGTGAGAGAGTGGCATGGACATATATACACTACCAAATGTAAAATAGATAGCTAGTGGGAAGCAGCCGCATAGCACAGGGATATCAGCTCGGTGCTTTTTGACCACCTAGAGGGGTGGGATAGGGAGGGTGCAAGGAGATGCAAGAGGGAGGGGATATGGGGATATGTGTGTACATATAGCTGATTCTCTTTGTTATAAAGCAGAAACTAACACAACATTGTAAAGCAATTATACTCCAATAAAGATGTTTAAAAAAATAAAATTAAAAAAAGAATCTGTAGGATAAGACTTAGGTGTGGATGTAGGGTGGCTGAATGACAGCACAGTAAAAAGTTTCATTTTGAACTCTACACATGCCACAACAGTCATATTTCTACAGCAGTGTCAGGAATAATGTTGGTGTCTTTACTTCTCTGTGTTTTCTAAAAGCTTTTGATAGAGTTGGGGGATAACACTAATTCAGAAGGAAAAATTAAGGCACAGTTGACGACAGTCTGTAATTAAGTGCTAAATTATCTGGCACGGGTCTTAAGTCCTGCAGAAATCCAAAGGAAGGGCAGTCAATGAAGGCTGAGTAATGCGTGGGCAGCTGGAGCTCTGACATTTGAGAATGTATAACTCTGGTCAGCACATATTTCCTGGATGAGGTGGGACTGGCCCTGGACCTTAAACATGGTGAGTACTGGGCTTGGGGGAGGGGAAGGGAGGGGAGGGGTCTCTGGATCAATGCACAGGGGATGGCGGAACAAAGGCAAGGAGGCAGATGGAGGTTAGGCGCAAGGGCAGGAGTCTGGCTCCAACAGGAGTGGGATGCTGTGTGCAGGGAATCTGGATGGTTCTATGTCTGGCTGTTGGGGGAGGGGAGCTGTGGAATCCAGGCTCAATGACTCTGGGCTACTGGGCTTTTGGAAAACTATCCAGCAGCTGTAGGCAGGTGATTCTAGACTCCAAAACAAATAATTTCCTGGGGAATCTACCACACAGCTATTTCAAAAGAGCTCCCACCTCTGTATAGGCAATGTCTCATTGAATGCCCATGACAATCCTGGGAGGGAGGGATTGTTAAGCAACCATATACTTCAAACAGACATGGGTTGAGTGGGAACAGTAGAGTAAGTTGGAAGGTCACCTCCTTTCTAGATTCCAATGCAAGCACTCTGGGAAGGGGCAGTGGTAGCAGATGTCAAACTGGGCTTCCTGGAATCTAGAAGCATCTTGCACCCTGAATTCCCCTTTTTGCTCCCTCCCTGCGAACATGTACTTGCTTAACAAAGACAATACTATCATTGACTGTGTGTAACTGTGCTAAGTACTTTAAGGGAATGAATTCATTTCATCCTCACAACAATCTTGTGAGGTGAGAGATGTTATTATCTCTATTTTACAGATAAGGAAACTGAGGCACAGAGAGGTTAGGAATCTGTCCAAGGTCATATGTCTGGCAAGTGATTCCAAACCAGGTAGTTTGCCACCACAGCCCACTCTCTTACCTGCCTCGCTCCAAAGGTACCCTCTGGGCCCATCCATCATGGACCTCTAATAGGAAATGGCTCATTCAATCCCCACGACAACCCTGGATGGGAGGGACCATTCAGCAACCTGAAATTCCAAGCAGATGTGGTGTGACTAGAGAGATTAGAGTGGGTAGGAAGGTCATGAAGTCAAAAGATCTGGCTCAGAGCTATTCTGTGTTTATTTCCCCACCTGTCATCATCACTGCTGCCCCACCCATATCAGCAGCAGTAGAAACAACAACCTCAGCACCTTTTGGAGCCTCAAGCCAAATTATTGCAGGAGTCCTACTGGAAGAGGCAGGGCATGTGTGGTACCACAGCCCCTCTTGTGTTATGCTGTGGGCCTGGGAGGAGGAAGAAGGAGACACGGTAGTGCTGGCAGCAGCCAGGGGAAGGAGGTGGGGAAGGAGGGTAATAATGAACCCAGGGAGCATGACCAAGTGCAAAGGAAAATGAGGTTCCACAGGCAGGGGAGGGGAGAGGTCATGAGATGCCTACATTTCAGCAGAGCATAGACTGAAGAGCGGATGTTGGGGGCAAACAAACTATAGTGAAATCAAAATAAAACCTCAAAGCAGTCCTTGTGAGAATAGCAAGCTGTCTTGACGTTGGACAATGAATGAGTAACTTGTAGGCAGGTGTCCCATGTGGGGAGTGAGTAGGTGCCAGGAGGAGGGTCTAGTGAGAGTGAAAGCCTGCTTCACCAGGCTCAAAGCTTCATGCTTTCCAAGACTTGGGTGTGCCCTAGATTGCTGTGTTAACATTTTGTTGTTCTGTGGCTCCTTGGCTGACTGCTGAAACCCATAAACCCCATCTCAGAATAATACTTTAAATGCATTAAAATGCATAAGATTATAAAGGAAACAAATTATATCAAAATATTAAACAAAACTTGTATGAAATACTAATATAAATGCTTCTTTATTAATGCATGAAATTTAAAAATTTACTGGTGATTCTAACTACTACTCTAATTTCAAAATATCAACTGTAAAGGCTACCTAGAGGCAGCTACGATGATAATAATGTGATTTGAAAATGATCTGTGATTTCTCTTAGAGGCAAAGTCTTACATATTACTAATACTGTTGTGGTTCATTGCCTACAAAATGAAATGAAATGAGAAATTTCAATTACAAGTTAACAAAAATAGAAATTCAATTTTTTCCCTCCTGACATCACAGGGGTCCTCACTGAGAAATATGCGTATGGCAATGGGAATTTACAGATGACTGCAGACCTAGTCCCAGGTTTCCTACTGATCATGTATCCTTGAAAGTGGGCTCTGACTCTTGACGGCCAGCTCACAAGATAATTCCATTCTTTCCTCTCACAAATGTTTATGAGAAATTGGAGCTACTGAATTCTATGCCCTGGTTCTGGAGAGCAGGCATAAGCAAGTCTACATCCAAGTCTATCAACTCACCAACACAGATCCTCATGTTCACAGACCCATTCTTGTTGGATATGAAATTAGATTCCTCCCATCAAGTGGTTTCAAGCCATGACGGAAAAGGAATCCAGACAGAGGTCATGATTCTGCCTTCTTGGAATAAGCCAGTGCCACCCCAGGGGAGTCCTGTGAAACAGGCACACACATCTGGCTGGACAGAGTGTGGAGTGTTTATTACAAAATCAGTTACATGTTTACAGTAAGCCCAGGGGATTTTGGCAGACAAAGCAAATGACAGAGAGTAAGAAGGAGAGTGGGAGTAAGAAGGGAAGTGAGAGGTAAAGAGAGAGAGGGAGTGAATGAGAATAAAAATTGGAAGAGGCCTCAGAGGCCCTCCAGTCTAACTCCTTTGTGTCAGCTGGAGACACCAAGGCCCAGAGGAGGGATGTGCCCTAGAGGGGCACAGAGCAGTTCAGAGCTGAGTCACTGGCTAGTCGCCTGCTGTTTTCCCTCTGCAACTCTTGCCTGTTTGACCAGAGGTGAGCATGAGCCAACTGGCTTGGAATATGCTTCCGGAAGCAGTGTTCAAAATGGCTAACAGCTCCCCATGCTTCCATGATGCTATATCTCTGGTGGCAAGCACAAGGATAAATATCACCATCTTGAGGAAGGGAACCAAATGTTATGGTCATACTCTGGACACGTAGTGTTCAAATTGATGGCCAGTCACACTGATCAGGGGCCCGGTGTGATTTTGCAGGCAGGGTGTGGCCAGCCATGAAGTGGATTGGGCAGGGACTTGAGGGCAGGAAGGAAAGTGGGAAGAAAGGAGGAAGGTGGGTTTCCTGCTGCTGCTTAAGGGTCAGGAGAAGGTGAGGAGGAGGGAGGCTGGCCTGCAGGATGTGGCCCTCAGTGGAGTCCAGTCTGCTCAATCTGCTCTTCGCCACAGGGCATGAAGTGTGAGTGCAGCTGGGGCATCCCTACATGTATAATTTCCTTCTCTGATTTCCAGAGATGTCAGTGAAGAGTTGTTTATCATCATCATCATCATCATCATCATTTTATCAGTGTCACTATTATTATTTTGCTCTTTCATTACTTAAGCAGATTTTATCCTCACTTTGGTTGGCCGGTCCCCAGTCCCAAGTCACACCTAGGGCCAAATGGGGCACTGGAAAAAGTATAGGACTCTGAACTTCAGCTCAGATTTGAGGTGCAGCTCTACCTCCTCCTAGCTTGATTAGATGACTTGAGTGAATTCTCAACCTTCTTGAGCCTAGGTCGCCAATACGCAAAAGGGGGAATCTGACCTCTACCTCAGGTTGCTGTTAAGAGGTACACATCATGAACTGATGTGACAAAGTGCTCTGATCAGTGTACAGCACTCTCCCACTGTGTGGGGATTACCAGGCTAGTGCCTGTAAGGAAGCAGTCTTCCTGGGGGTCACGCTGTTATTTTGCTTGACAGAGGCACCAGCACATTCAAAAGTGAAATCTGAGAAGAATGCAATTTTCTATTTTTTCTTCTTGCACAAAAGGGAAAATGATTTACTGCATTGCTCCCCAGAGCTTGATGTCAGCTAGCTATAGCCACCGCCAGATTAGGGAGTGACAAATCTGGAGCTCACCATCAGAGCTTATGAACAATTCATGAGGCCAAAACATGCTTCAAGCTCCGACCTTTCGGGCCAGGGATCTGAGACCAGGGAAAGGCCAGCGATCACCTAGCCAGCCTCTTACCTTTGTTCACCCACATTTCAGCTCTATGCCAAGGCCAAATGTCCAGCAACTATAAACACTGGGATAGGAAGAATGTTTGCTAGGTGCTGGAATCCACAAACCAACCTCCACCCAGAGATGGAACATTGCAGAGAAAGAGCACAGGCTCTGGAATCAGACAAGCCTGAGTTCCCGTGCCAACCCTGCCACTTAAATCTGTGGAACTTTCTGTAAGTTCCTTCCCTTTTCTGAGTAGAGGTTTCTCCAGTAACCTTCAAGTCCACCTATAGCCTTGACCTCTATCCTATTTCCTGTCCTCCAGATACTTACTACAGACTGCTATGTGGACCTGCCAAATTTGAATCTTTTTCAAAATAAAGCCCTGCTTCCCCTCCTTTGCACACACACCCATCAACCTGCTTACATGCATGTCCATAGCTAATTGTTTCCTTGATCCTATGCCCTGTAACTACTCAAGGACATCACTCCAGTAATTTCCTCTATCTGTTTCATCAAATTTTTCCTTTCTTATCTCCATCACCATGCAAACATGCCATATATCTCCCACCTCTAAAATACCCAAACCTTGAGCCCCATTCTCCTCCAACTACCACCTTTCTCTTAACCCACACAGAGTCAAACACCTGCAAAGAGTTGTCTCACCTTCTGGCTCCTCTTCTTTGTTTCACATTCTCTCCTCAATCACATCAGTTTCTGATCCACTTCACGGATATGGTTCTTAACAAATCACCAAAGACCTCCATCTTGCCAAAGTTCATGATCACTTCTGTTCTCATTGTTCTAGACCTTTCAACAGCCTTTGACTTGTTAATTACACCTTTATTCTTAAAACACTGTCTTCTGGACTAGAACTAGAATTACACTCAGCTAGTTTTTACTCGATTTGTAGCTGTTTCCTCCAAATCTCCTTTCCTGGAGCTACTTCCTCTTCTGGACCTTTGAATGTCGAAGTGTCCCTGGGCTCCATCCTTGACTTTCTCTATTTCATCTACATTCCCTCTCTAAGGGATCACTTGGTTTGCAATACCATTTGGGTAATGACAACTCCCAAATTTATCCATGGCCTCTTCCTTGAGTATTGGACTCGCATATCAAACTACCTATTTGTCATCTCCACGCAAATGTATAATAGCCATCTTAGATTCAACACATACAAAACACAATTCTTGATTAGTCGGTTCCTGCCATTACCAAGTCTGCTCCTCCCCACACTTCTTCCCATAACAATAAAGGGCACCACCATCTACCTGTTTGTTCAGGCTATACCCTCAAACTTATGAGTCAAACTTGACTCCTTTCTTTCCATCTCATTCTTTGACAAGTGCTATCAGCCTTATCTTCGGCATGTAGCATTCAACTACTTTCCACCACTGTGGCTCAAACCACTATCATCTTCCCCCGGATTATTGCAGGATAGCTTCTTTGTGATCTCCTTGCTCCTACTCTGCTCTCCCTCTAATCTGTCCTCAACATAGCAGCCAGAGAGATCTTATTAAGGCAAAAATCAGATCATGTCATTCTATGCAAGACTCTCCAGTGCTTTCATAGTTCTAAGAATAAAATTCCAACTGTAAACATGGCTGCGAGGGCCCTGTTGACTTGGCTTCTGCCTACCTCACTCTCTGACATCACTCTCTGAGCACTCTCTTCCTCCTGCTCCATACCTGTCAAGCACTCTCTTCTCTACTTGTTGCTCCTCAAATGCACCAAGACTGTGCCTACCACAGGGCCTTTGCATTTGCTGTTACCCTTCTGAGAGATCTGGAATGCTCTTATTAAAAACATTTGAATGGCTGGATTCTTTTTATTCAGGTCTCAGTTCAGATATTAACTGTTTATCAAGGCCACCTCTGGTCACCTTGATATAGCTGTTCAGTCCCTGTCAATCTTTACCTCATTACTCTATTTTAATTTCTCTGTAATATTTATTGGCACCTAAAATGGTGTCACTCAGTTATTTAGCTGCCATCGTCTGTCTGTCCCAGTAAAATAATGCCATGGGCGGAGGGGCCAGGCCTCTACTGTTCATGACTTTATCCCAAGCACCAGATCAACTCTGTCATAAAGTGATCACTCAATAAATATTTATTAAATGAATAAATGACTTCCCTGCTTCTAGCTTGTCTCCAATAATCCTTTCTCTACACTGAACACAGAGTGATCTTTTAAGAATGTAAATTAGATCATGACACTTAAAATCCTTTAATGGCTTGCCATTGCACTTCAAATAAACAAATAAAACTGCAAGCCCTTACAGTGGCCTACAAGACTTGCCATGACCTGATCCCTGCTCACATCTCAAACCACAACTCCTTCCACTCTACCCGTAGCCCAGTGTGTGTCAGTCATGTAAACTTTCTATCAATTCCTGAAATTCACTGTGATCTTCCCTACTTCTGGGCATTTGCTTCGCTGATATCTCTGCATTCAGTGTTCTTCCTCCCCGCTTCATGCCACTACCAACCCAAGGCAACAGTACAGACAGTCACTGCTCTAGGAACACCAAGATGAGAAGGATCATTTCCACTGGGTTGGCTGGAGGAGCTAGGAAGCTCGGCTCGTCCACAAATTGACATTTTCAGGCTTTACTTACACACAGGCTACCACCATACTCCAAAGTCACACAAATAAAGACAAAAGAAGCTCAGGTCTCTACCCTCTTCCCAGCACAGAGTTAAACTCTCTACTTGGCTTTGATCATTCCCTCTCTCTCCCACACCCACTCAACACTTCCTCCAGTCTAATCTGGCCACAGGCCCCCCCACTACTCACTCCCCTGACCTTGAGCATTACCAATAACCTCCACGCTACTAAATCCACTGGACACTGATGTATATTCATCTTGTCTGACCTTTCAGGATCATTGGGAAGAGGAAAACACCAGCCGGTCTGTTTTCCCTCCTATCTCTTTGGATATTCATTGTCAGTCTTTGCTGGCCCTTCCTTCTCTACTTAAAGTTTTGTCTCGGGCTTCCCTGGTGGCGCAATGGTTGGAGGTCCGCCTGTCGATGCAGGGGACGCGGGTTCGTGCCCCGGTCCGGGAAGATCCCACGTGCCGCGGAGTGGCTGGGGCCGTGAGCCATGGCCACTGAGCCTGCACATCCGGAGCCTGTGCTCCGCAACGGGAGAGGCCACAACAGTGAGAGGCCTGCGTACCGCAAAAAAAAAAAAAAAAAGCTCTGTCTCTAGTTCACACTTCAGACCTGTATATCGAACTGTCCACTACCCATTTCCACGTAGAAGTACCAGCAGCAATTCAAATATGTCACTGACCAAAAGGGAACCCTTGATCTTCTTCCCAAGTCTTTTCCACATGCAGCAAGACCCCCTTCTCAGGAATAGTAACACCATCTTCTCCACTGCACAAAGCAACAAGCCTGAATATCCCCTTTGACAGCTCCCTCTCCTTCACCACATGCATCCAATCAGTTCCCAAGTCTAGTACATTCTACGTCTCAACTATCTCTTGCCTTTGTCCCCTTCTCTCCATCTCCCCTGATAGAAATTTAAGTTCAGATCACCATTAACTCACCTGGACTTCTGCAACTGCATCCCTTCTGGTGCTCTTACATCTAATTTCACCAGTCTCCTGTCCTCTAACCACACTGCAGGAAGAAGCATCTTCTGAAAGCTGTAAGTCAGATTATTACCCTCCCCTGCTCAAGACCTTCCTTCGCTCAGTGGCTTCTTCTTGATTGTTTCTGGAATCAAAGTCAAGCTCCTGAGCTTGGCATTCAAGGTTCTGCTGGACCTGTCCCCAGAAAACCTCAGCCTGCTTCCCTCCCACCACTCCTTGTGCCTGAGGTTTTAACCTCACTAGAGCACTTCTGTGCTCCTTCTTCCCACCCCTGTGCCTCTGCTCATGCTGTCCCCTGTGCTTGGGATGGCCTTCCCCTTCCCTCCATATGGCAAATTCATACTCATTTTCTTATTCCCAGCTCAAGCATTAGCTGCTGTAACATTTTTCGGTCTCCACACTCCCCTCCCCATGTTGCTGCTGGGTCTGGGTTATGAACTTTTCCTCTGGATTTCCACGGCCTCTTATGTTTCCTTATCATTCATCCTTATTACAGAGTATGCAGTCATACCCGGATCCACCTGTTCCCAGGACTTGGGGGTGGGGGGAGGATCCTCAAAAGCAGGGACCTTGTCTGAGTGGCTCTATCATCTCTGCCTCCAGGAGGCACACAAGGTCAATTTCCTGTTTCTTCCCATATGTCCCCACAGTCCCAGTCTATGTACAGCTCTGCCCTGCTTGCACTTTTCCTCCTCTTAAAAATTTTAGAATTTTGTTGTCAAAGCTCATCACTCAATTTCATATTCGTGATATTATTTCTTCCTGACTTTTTTTTTTGGTTGGTGGTAGTGCTTTGTTGTGTTGTGCTGTGTTTTGTTTTACTTTTATATCTCTAGTGCCATGGCTGCCAGCCCCTGCAGGCTTAAGCCAAATCCCATGGGGGTCTGTCACCACTCAGCCACACAGCAGCCTCTACCTGCGGAGGTCCAGGAAGATGACCCAAGGAGAAAGCCAGATAGGAGATAGGCCCAACAGCAGAGCCACAGCCACACTCACTGTACCTGCATCACACTTTACAGTGTACAAGAACCTTCCCCCATCTTCCTGCTACAGGGTCCTCTCAACATTCAAGGATGTATAGAAGCCAGGGATTCCCATTATTCTAATTTAGCAGATGGGGAAGCTAAGGCACTAAAAAGGTGGAAGGGTCACTAATGTCTCTCAAAAGAATGTTGCTTCCTGGACAGGAGGCCAGGTATGACTGCCAGGACAGCCCAGACTAGAGCACAAAATTTAAGGAGACACTTATTTTTGGTTCATTCAAGTTCAGGATTGGCACCTGAGAGTGAGAGCCTGTGGGTGGGCAAGGAAGCTGAGGCTGCAGATGCTGGGAGGTCATGTAGGACATGAGATGGGCCATTTTCAGGCAAGTGTCCTCCAAACTCTTAGGAGGGTGGTGGGAATGGGTCATGGGAGATGAGTGGAGGGGAGCGCATACATTGAAGTAACAAACACCAGTATCCCCAGAGTCCACAAGGCTTAGGAGTGGATGTAACAGCCTGAAGATCACCCTGACTCATCCTGGAAGAGAAGGAACAGAGGAGCACAGAAAGGAGGTGGCCCACCAAGTCAAATGGCAACCCCCAGGTAGTATGCTGCCCACACAGGCAGACCCCAGAGTAGCCCCATGGGGAAATGGCCATTAGAATGTTCCAACAGGTTCAGAAGGCAGTTGCTTCATTGGCTTACTAGGTGCCTTTGGGTCAGTCCCTTCTCTTGGGGCCTCAGAGTCCCCATAGGTACATAAGGACCTCACACTTTCTGTGTTGTCGGGTCGTTTTGGCTCCAGGCTCTCCTCTTCCATGACTCTGGTCCCTGGCCCAGACCCTGAGCCCAGAAGGTGGCCAGTGGTAGGGAGCTTCTGGTATCACCCACTCCAAAGAGAAATACACTTTGCATGAGTCTGAGCAAACTGTTGTGTGCAGAAGCCTTGATTTAAGGCCATTTCAATAAGCCCCAATTCATCATCTTGAAGGTCTTTGAAGAAAAGACAAGTGCCATTTTCTAAATGCCATTATGCAATCAAGCCTTTTGCAGCCGTCCCGCCAGGCTCACATGCCTACAGGCGTGTTTTGACTACTACATCTCATGTCTCACTGTGTGCCTGGGCTCCTTTTGACAGACAGTCCTGGTTATGCATGGGCCAGGGGTGATGATGCAGGGGAGAGACTGGGAGCACCAGGCATAAGACAGCACATAACAGGCAATCTGAAAAGCTGTGGACAATTTCACAGGAGGTAGACCCTACCTGGCCCAGGGTCACTCTTGTCTCTTAAAGCCTGAGCATTTTTCCTGAGCTCCCTTGCCATGCAGGACAGGTACCCAAGGCAGCCTTCTAAGTGTACCATTCTCTCTGGGGTACAGTGCTCAAATCAGAGACCTAGCTGTCAGACTGCCCAGGGTAGAGTCCTGGCTGTAGTACTGCTTAGCTCTCTGACCCTGGGAAAGTGAGCTGACTACTCTGTGCCTCAGTTTCCTCATCTGTAAAATGAAAGTAGAGTGGGGTGGATGGATGAGGGCAAGCACCAGGCTCAGCGTGCTGAAGCACCCACACTGTGCTCCTGCCCACCCCGTGGCCTGCAGTGGGCAGAGTCTGTGAGAGTTTGTCCCGGGGCTCAAGGAAGTTTCCCACCGCAGCACCACTCCCATGAAAGCAGTACCTGCCAGCACCCTCCACTCCCCTGGCCACTGGCAAATAAATACCAGGACAGGAAAGCAACCCCACCCATTAGCAGAGAAGCTGCCTAAAATCATAATAAGGTCACATACACCGCAAACACACCACCAGACAAGGTCCTGCCCACAAGAAAGACAGGATGCAGGCTCATCCACCAGAACACAGGCACTAGTCCCCTCCACCAGGAAGCCTACACAACCCACTGAACCAACCTTAGCCACAGGGGACAGACACCAAAAACAACGGGAAATACAAACCTGTAGCCTGCAAAAAGGAGACTCCAAACACAGTAAGATAAGCAAAATGAGAAGACAGAAAAACACACAGCAGATGAAGGAGCAAGGTAAAAACCCACCGGACCTAACAAATGAAGAGGAAATAGGCAGTCTACCTGAAAAATAATTCAGAATAATGATAGTAAAGATGATCCAAAATCTTGGAAATAGAACGGAGAAAATACAAGAAACGTTTAACAAGGACCTAGAAGAACTAAAGAGCAAAGAAACAATGATGAACAACACAATAAATGAAATGAAAAATTCTCCAGAAGGAATCAATAACAGAGTAACTGAGGCAAAAGAATGCATAAGTGACCAGGAAGATAAAATAGTGGAAATAACTACTGCAGAGCAGAATAAAGAAGAAAGAATGAGAAGAATTGAGGATTGTCTCAGAGACGTCTGGGACAACATTAAATGAATGAATATTCGAATTATAGGGGGTGTCAGAAGAAGAAGAAAAATAGAAAGGGACTGAAACGTATTTGAAGAGATTAGAGTTGAAAACTCCCCTAAAATGGGAAAGGAAATAGTCAATCAAGTCCAGGAAGCACAGAGAGTCCCATACAGGACAAATCCAAGAAGAAACACACCAAGACACATGTTAATCAAACTGTCAAAAACTAAATACAAAGAAAAAATATTAAAAGCAGCAAGGGAAAAACAACAAGTAACACACAAGGGAATCCCCATAAGGTTAACAGCTGATCTTTCAGCAGAAACTCTGCAAGCCAGAAGGGACTGGCAGGACATATTTAAAGGGATGAAAGGGAAAAACCTACAACCAAGATTACTCTACCCAGCAAGGGTCTCATTCAGATTTGATGGAGAAATTAAAATCTTTACAGACAAGCCAAAGCTAAGAGAATTCAGCACCACAAAACCAGCTTTACAACAAATGCTAAAGGAACTTCTCTAGGCAAAAAACACAAGAGAAGGAAAAGACCTACAATAACAAACCCAAAACAACTAAGAAAATGGGAATAGGAACATACATATTGATAATTACCTTAAATGTAAATGGACTAAATGCTCCCACCAAAAGACACAGACTGGCTGAATGGATACAAAAACAAGACCCGTATATATGCTGTCTACAAGAGACCCACTTCAGACCTAGAGACACATACAGAATGAAAGTGAGGGGATGGAAAAAGATATTCCATGCAAATGGAAATCAAAAGAAAGCTGGAGTAGCAACTCTCATATCAGAAAAAATAGACTTTAAAATAAAGACTATTACAAGACACAAAGAAGGACACTACATAATGATCAAGGGATCAATCCAAGTGAAGATATAGCAATTGTAAATATTTATGCACCCAACATAGGAGCACCTCAATACATAAGGTAAATGCTAACAGCCTGAAAACGGGAAAACGACAGTAACACAATCATAGTAGGGACTTTAACACCCCACTTTCACCAATGGACAGATTATCCAAAATAAAAACAAATAAGGAAACACAAGCTTTAAATGGCACATTACACCAGATGAACTTAATTGATATTTATAGGACATTCCATCCAAAAACAACAGAATACACATTTTTCTCAAGTGCTCATGGAACATTCTCCAGGATAGATCATATCTTGGGTCACAAATCAAGACTCAGTAAATTTAAGAAAATTGAAATCGTACCAAGTATCTTTTCTGACCACAGTGCTATGAGACTATATATAAATTACAGGAAAAAACACAAACACATGGAGGCTAAACAATATGCTAGTAAATAACCTAGAGATTACTGAAGAAATCAAAGAGGAAGTCAAAATATACCTAGAAACAAATGACAATGAAAACACGAAGACCCAAAACTGATCAGATGCAGCAAAAGCAGTTCTAACAGGGAAGTTTATATCAATACAATCCTACCTCAAGAGACAAGAAATATCTCAAATAAACAACCTAATCTTACACCTAAAGCAATTAGAGAAAGAAGAAAAAAAGAACCCCAAAGTTAGCAGAAGGAAAGAAATCATAAAGATCACATCAGAAATAAATGAAAAAGAAATAAAGTAAACAATAGCAAATATCAACAAACGAAAAGCTGGTTCTTTGAGAAGATAAACAACACTGATAAAGCATTAGCCAGACTCATCAAGAAAAAAAGGGAGAAGACGCAAATCAATAGAATTAGAAATGAAAAAGGAGAAGTAACAACTGACACTGCAGAAATACAAAGGCTCATGAGAGATTACTACAAGCAACTCTATGCCAATAATAAAATGGACAACTTGGAAGAAATGGACAAAATCCTAGAAAAGCACAACCATCCAAGACTGAACGAGGAAGATATAGAAAAATATAAACACACCAATCACAAGCACTGAAATTGAGACTGTGATTAAAAGTCTTCCAACAAACAAAAGCCCAGGACCAGATGGCTTCCCAGGCGAATTCTATATCAAACATTTAGGGAAGAGCTAACGCCCATCCTTCTCAAACTCTTCCAAAATACAGCAGAGGCAGGAACACTCCCAAACTCATTCTATGAGGCCACCATCACCCTGATACCAAAACCAGACAAAGATGTCACAAAGAAAGAAAACTACAGGCCAATATCACTGATGAGCATAGATGCAAAATTCCTCAACAGAATACTAGCAAACAGAATCCAACAGCACATTAAAAGGATCATACACCATGATCAAGTGAGGTTTATCCCAGGAATGCAAGGATTCTTCAATAAACGCAAATCAATCAATGTGATAAACCATACTAAAAAACTGAAGGATAAAAACCTTATCATCATCTCAGTAGATGCAGAAGAAACTTTCAAAAAATTCAACACCCATTTATGATAAAAACCCTCCACAAAGTAAGCATAGAAGGAACTTACCTTAACATAATAAAGGTCATATATGACAAACCCACAGCCAGCATCATTCTCAATGGTGAAAAATTGAAACCATTTCCTCTAAGATCAGGAAAAAGACAAGGTTGCCCACTCTCACCACTATTATTCAACATAGTTTTGGAAGTTTTAGCCACAGCAATCAGAGAAGAAAAGGAAATAAAAGGAATCCAAATCGGAAAAGAAGAAGTAAAGCTGTCACTGTTTGCAGATGACATGATACTATACATAGAGAATCCTAAAGATGCTACTAGAAAACTACTAGGGCTAATCAATGAATTTGGTAAAGTAGCAGGATACAAAATTAATTCACAGAAATGTCTGGCATTTCTATACACTAATGATGAAGAATCTGAATTTTGAATTAAGGAAACACTCCCATTTACCACTGCAACAGATAGACTAAAATACCTAGGAATAAACCTACCTAAGGAGACAAAAGACCTGTATGCAGAAAACTATACGATACAGATGAAAGAAATTAAATATGATACCAACAGATGGAGGGATAAACCATGTTCTTGGATTGGAAGAATCAACATTGTGAAAATGACTATACTACCCAAAGCAATCTACATATTCAATGCAATCCCTGTCCAGCTACCAATGGCATTTTTCACAGAACTAGAACAAAAAAATTCACAATTTGTATGGAATCACATAAGACCCCGAATAGCCAAAGCAGTCTTGAGAAAGAAAAATGGAGCTGGAGGAATCAGGCTCCGTGACTTCAGACTATACTACAAAGCTACAGTAATCAAGATAGTATGGTACTGGCACAAAAACAGAAATATAGATCAATGGAACACAATAGAAAGCCCAGAGATAAACCCACACACATATGCTCACCTTATCTTTGGTAAATGAGGCAAGAATATACAATGGAGAAAAGACAGCCTCTTCCATAAGAGGTGCTGGGAAAACTGGACAGCTACATGGAAAAGAATGAAATTAGAACACTCCCTAACACCATACACAAAAATAGACTCAAAATGGATTAAAGACCTAAATGTAAGGCCAGACACTGTAAAACTCTTAGAGCAAAACATAGGCAGAACACTCTACGATATAAATCACAGCAAGATCCTTTTTTGACCCACCTCTTACAGAATTGGAAATAAAAACAAAAATAAACAAATGGGACCTAATGAAACTTCAATG
This sequence comes from Lipotes vexillifer, assembly GCF_000442215.2. NCBI lineage: Eukaryota > Metazoa > Chordata > Mammalia > Artiodactyla > Lipotidae > Lipotes > Lipotes vexillifer. The sequence goes on along the minus strand of NW_006779039.1, from coordinate 1,610,155 downwards.
TTTTTCAACAGCAAAGGAAAACATAAACAACATGAAAAGACAACCCTTAGAATGGGAGAAAATATTTGCAAATGAAGCAACTGACAAAGGATTAATCTCCAAAATTTACAAGCAGCTCACGCAGCTCAATATCAAGAAAACAAAGAACCCAATCCAAAAACGGGCAGAAGACCTAAATAGACATTTCTCCAAAGAAGATATACAGATTGCCAACAAACACATGAAAGGATGCTCCACATAACTAATCATTAGAGAAATGCAAATCAAAACTACAATGAGGTATCACCTCACACCAGTCAGAGTGGCTTTCATCAAAATATCTACAATCAGGGCTTCCCTAGTGGCACAGTGGTTGAGAGTCCGCCTGCCGATGCAGGGGACACGGGTTCGTGCCCCGGTCTGGGAAGATCCCACATGCTGCGGAACGGCTAGGCCCGTGAGCCATAGCCGCTGAGCCTGTGTGTCCGGAGCCTGTGCTCCACAATGGGAGAGGCCACAGCAGTGAGAGGCCCGCGTACCGCAAAAAAAATATATATATATCTATAATCAATAAATACTGGAGAGGGTGTGAAGAAAAGGGAAGTCTCTTGCACTGTTGGTGGGAATGTAAATTGATAAAGCCACTATGGAGAACAGTATGGAGGTTCCTTAAAAACCTAAAATTAGAACTACCATACGACCCAGCAATCCCACTCCTGGGCATATACCGTGAGAAAAGCATAATTCAAAAAGAGTCATGTACCACAATGTTCATTGCAGCTCTATTTACAATAGCCAGTACATGGAAGCAACCTAAGTGTCCGTCAACAGAGGAATGAAGAAGATGTGGCACATATATACAATGGAATATTACTGAGCCATAAAAAGAAACGAAACTGAGTTATTTGTAATGAGATGGATGGACCTAGAGTCTGTCATACAGAGTGAAGTGAGTCAGAAAGAGAAAAACAAATACCATACCCTAACACATATATATGGAATCTAAAAAAAAAAAAAAAGTGGTTCTAAAGAACCTAGGGGCAGAACAGGAATAAAAACACAGACATAGAGAATGGATTTCAGGACATGGGGAGGGTGAAGGGTAAGCTGGGATGAAGTGAGAGAGTGGCGGGGACATATATACACTACCAAACGTGAAATAGATAGCTAGTGGGAAGCAGCCGCATAGCACAGGGAGATCAGCTCGGTGCTTTGTGACTACCTAGAGGGTGGGATAGGGAGGTGGAAGGGACATGCAAGAGGGAGGGGATATGGGGATATATGTATATGTATAGCTGATTCACTTTGTTGTAAAGCAGAAACTAAGACACCATTTTAAAGCAATTATACTCCAATAAAAATGTTTAAAAATGAAAGTAATGATAGCACATCAACTTCCTAGAGTTAGGGTGAAAATTAAATGCTGTAATGCCTTTAAATCTCTGAGAACAGTGCCTGGCATGTACTAAGCTATATGCAAGTATTCTGATTCTTGCCATCTTCATGGAACTACATATAGGAGTGGCAAATGTGGAAGCTGGAAAATAAGCTGGGTTTCCCCTAGGCCGTGGGGTGTGGGAGAAGCAGGGTGAGGTCTGGGAGCTAAAAGTCTGGCTTTATATCTTGGCTTCGCTATTCACTGGCAGTGGGACTTTAAGCAAGTCTGGGTACCATCATGAGCCTACTTCCCCGACTCTAAAAGGGGTAGAGACCCCTCAGATTATCGGGTTGTTTCAGAAGCTGATAAGGAAACAGGTAGGACACTGCTTTGCACTCAGAAATTCCAGGTGGTGGGTCCAGTAATCCGTGTTTTACCAAACCCTTCAGGGGAATCCAATGCATGAAAGGGCTTGAGAGCCGCTCTTCTAATCCAAACTCACAAAGACAAGGAAATGGAGGACCAGAGAAAGCCTAAGGATTGCACATTCACAGGGAGCAAGGTGCTGGTTAGGGGAACTGATGGCCCCAAGGTAGTCCGGTAGGGTACCCATGAGATCAAAGTGTCTTGCCTCCCAGGTGTTACTCTTGCTGGGACACCAGTCTGAGCAGTACTGAAGACCCCCTCTCCTAGGCAGATACCTCAAAAAGTTCAGGTTGAACATGGGGCCCTGATGCTTACTCCTTACAAATTTACAAATGGGGCATTTTTAGGTGCTAGTCACATGGCTGAAAGAGAGGCTAGTCCTCAGAGAAGTGCCTGTGGGCACTGCACAGGTGGTAACCTAGCCGGACCACATCCTGGGAGGCAAGAGACCATCTTCTCACATGGACCTTCCTGGACACTTCTCTACAGAATAGCCTCTCTTTCAGCTGTGGGTCTAGCACCCAGAAATAATCTGTTTCCAGATTTTTAAGGAGTAAGTGTCAGGACTCCTTGTCAGCCTGAAATGTTTGGAGTATTTGCCCAGGAGAAAGTGTCTCAGGCCCTCGCAGTAGTCCAAGGGTGGAGGCCAGCCACAGTGAAGCCTCAGCCTCTCTTCCAGGCCCTGGAGCAAGAGACAGTACAGGTGGGCAGTGGCAGCCAGCGTGTGTGCGAGTTACCTGATGCCTGCAGTAAGCTGAAGGGCTGAGAAATGGCTCAAGTGGGGAGCCCCACATTGACCCTGTCACTCTTGCAACTGGCTATCCACCTGGTGGGCTCTTGCCCTAGAACTTGTGCCCTTCCCCAACTGCCCCAAGCCAAACCTCTTCCTGTTCCCAGTGATAAGGGGGAAGAAAGCATGGGAGGGGGCAACAGCCTCAGAAGTCCAGGGTGCCCTTGGCAGTCTTGGACCCCCGGTGTGGGGATGTACAGCAATAGCAATAGCAATAGACACAGCCCCACAGGCACTAGCTCTGCTTCACCAGACAGGCAAGCACGACACAGCCCCACGTCCTGAGCCCATGTCAGGAGCTGCTCTCTCCCACATAATGCTGGCAGATCACGACTCATTTTCCCCCCAGACCAGCCGCAGGAACCTCAGCAGCACGTTGGTGCTTCTCCTCCCTCTCCCCCGCAGCCACCTCGGCATGAAGCTCTCCATCAGAAAGTGATTAGATTTGGGGAGAGTTATTTCTTTTTCCAGATGTAATTGTTTCTTAATTCTTTTAATTTCATTCCCTTTAAAGATTACATGCCACAACTGGCACTTGATAAATGATGAAGAACATTAGCAATTAATCGAGTTTTCAAGTGGCACTGCTTTCATGATAAGACATATATATTTTTTTAATATTATATATATATATATATATATATATATATATATATATATAAAGTTTGAGAGTACATTATCCTTGGAGACAGCCTACGGATAAAAAGAAAGGAAATGAGATGAAAGGAAAGTGTCCGATGCAATTTAAAACCCGAGGAAGCAAAGACCGTTCCAAACTGTTCCTGAGACCCCTGCCAAGAGATCAGGAAGCCCAGAAAGCTAAACAAGTTTCCCAAAGACTGAGGAGAAAGAATGTATTCATTTGCTCATTTGATCAATCACGCACTCGCTTGCTCATCAAATTAGTTAACTTAGTCACTCACTCAGTCACTCATTCATTAATTAATTCATTCAGTGGCCCAGTTATTTCCCTTCTTCCTCATCTGCTCACTAACTAGTTAGCATGCAAACGAGATCATTTCTTCTTTCTCTTCTCTGCTCACCTCCTCCCTCACACACTCTCACACATTGCCCCTGCACTGTACCACCCACAGCTCCATGGTCTGACTTAGGGTTTAGCTGACTATAGATTGTCTACAAACACACCTTAATGTACAAAGAAAATTATGATCTTCCATAATATTAGCTGGCTTATCCTGTACTCCTCTCATTCAGTTATGCTGCATGAGTTTATTCTGTGCAGGGAGCAGAGAGGTACAAATGACATTGACCATGCCGTTCCCTGACTTGCAGTTCACTGAGGGAGATAACTATTTTCAGAAATCCCTATATTTGATACAGGAATCCAAACAGGAATCACTTGATTCTGGTGGAAAGACTGCAGGCAGGCTTCCACTCATGAACTTGTCTGATCATCTACTATAAACCAGACCCTGGGAATACAGAGAGGACTAAGACCTGGGCCTACCTTCACAGAGTTCAATATCCAATGGTGAAGAAAGACACAAGACTAGACAATTGGCATTAAATATGAGTAAGCTGAGTTGCTGGAAGACAAAATGATACAAAAATCAAGTAATGAACTCTGTTTGTGGAAAGCTTAAGAATGAGTCAACATTAGCTCTAGGCTTTAAAGAAAGGGTAGGATTTTGTTGGACAAAGGTAGATGAAAGGAGAGTGCTTGATGCACACGCATGATTCATTGGTAGAAAACTTAAGGTGTGTTTGGAGAATGGTAAATAGTCCTATTTTTCTAGAGCAAAGAATATGTCATAGGGAGTTGGTAGAAATAAGGATTAGCCCTCAAGCAAGGGTTTGAATGACTGTTGGAGTCTGATTATAGAATAAGAGGAGGAGCCAAGGATGGATTTTGAGGAGAGCTGCGTCATCATGAGAGCTGGGCTCAAGAGATGAATTTGGAAGTGAGATCAGAAAGAGCACAGAGACTACGCAGACAGATCCTTGAAGGAGCCAGAGACTCCCGACAGAGTAAAGTAGAGCAGTAGGGACAGAAATGCAGAGGCAAAAGTAAATGTGAGTATTGTACAGGAGGCGGAATAAAAAAAAACTGAATGTGAAGGATGAGGGTGAGGCAGTCAGACATGCATCAGAGGCCAATCAAAATATCAATACAACTGCAGGGAAGAGAATCTTGGACACATTACCAAGAGGCATATTAAATCAGTTTAAAGATTGACTTGATTGCCTCCACACTCACCAATACTTGACCATACTCATTCTTAGATCCTAAGCTTAGTTGATATCTTCAGTTCAAAATTTTCTCTATGTGGTTATTCCGAGGCGAAATGGAAGCAGCACACTTGTGCACGAGAGCAGGATACATCTTTGGGCCATTTTTGCCTCCTTCTTGCCCTGTGGTCCCTCCTGTGCTGCCTTCCACCCATTCTCCAATCACCTTTGCCCTAGAGCTGCCTGGTAGCCACTCATGCGGAGGGACTCAGGAGGACACAGAAGCACAGGATCGAATGCATAGCTCTTGTTGAGGAGAGAAGATCAAATGCATAGCTCTTGGCTCCAGAAGACAAGGAGGAGAGAGTGGGTGACAGGCAGGGTAGATTGAGAGAGGTAGGGACAGAGGAGAGGGAACTCAGTAGGAGGTAGGTGGCCGTTTTGAGATACTATGTGTATGTGTGAGACCAATGGAAGTCACCCCATACTGCCAGGTCCCCTGTACTCCACAAATTTTCTCAGTCCCAGGGATGTGGATTCCTCACAGACTATAGCCCCCTTGGTGGCTCTCTCACATGGTCACTGCTTAGAGGCTCGTGCCAGTATGTGGAGGCACTACTTGACACAGAGCCCAGAGGATCAGAGAGATTGAGTGCTGTTGTGTGTGAGAGAATAGGCTTTGAAGCAAACTACTTGACTGTTCTGTGCTTCAGTTTCTTTGTCTGAAAAATGGGACTAATGACATTTACCTTGAAAAGACATGAGGATTAACAGAGATGCATGCAAAGCAACTATCTGTGTTTTTTTAAAAAATTTTTTAATTGAAGTATAGTTGATTTACAACGTTGTCATAGTTTCAGGTATACAGCAAAGTGAATATACATATATGTATATATACGTATATCTCTTCTTTTTTCAGATTCTTTTCCCTTATAGGTTATTACAGAATACTGAGTAGAGTTCCCTGTGCTATACAATAGGTCCTTGTTGGTTACCTATTTTATATACAGTAGTGTGTATGTGTTAATCCCAAACTCCTAATTTATCTCCCCCCCAACTCTTTTGGTAACCATAAGTTTGTTTTCTATGTCTGTGAGTCTGTTTCTTTTTTGTATATAAGTTCATTTGCATCTTTTTTTAGGTTCCACATATAAGTGATATCATATGTTATTTGTGTTAATCCTTCTCCTGAGGCAACTGGAATCTCATGAGAAGGAACTAAGACCACAGCGTTTGATTCCCTTCAGCTTGGAAACACAGCAGATCTTAACATCTCATTAGGTATTCTCGATATGGTTTTATCCCCCGAACACACATGATGGATGCTCTCTGACTTACAAGGAGAAATATGCGACTCGTAGTGACTACCAATTTCTCTACTGTTCCACAGGGGATTCAGCATTTTTCTTCTGTCGTGTCGTGTAGGAGGAAATCCAGCCTGATTATCCCTCACCCAGTGAGGCACACTGTGGGTTACCCTGTTGAACACAAACCCCATATCAGGACTGGCTACATAATTTGTGGGGTCCAATGCAAAATAAAAACATGGAGCCCCTTCTTCAGAATTATTAAGGATTTCAAGATAACAACAGTAGAGCATTAAAACCCAGCATGGGGCCCCATGTGATGACACTGATTGTGCACTCATGAAATGGTCCCTACCCCAAATTGATCCCCAGTGCTGTGATCCTGTTGAAAGAGAATCCAGAACAAAGTCATATGCTCATCTGACAGAAGTTTGCACTGGAAGACTCGCTTCTGGGCAAAGAGCTCCCTCCAGGTTGTTTCTCCAAAAAGCTGGCTTGGCAGCTGCCAGGTGGTTATGAATGACTAAAGCCCTTGGAGTCAGAGTTCTGGCACTGCAGTCCTGGGGGATAACTATGTATCCTCTAACTGTAATCAACCAGCAACTGCCTTTCTTCCTGCTGTTACTTTTTCTAATCACTCCAGGCGATTTCCACTCTCCCAACCCCTCCACTACACACTCCTGCCCCCAGCACAGGCATACTCTAGGGGAGGGGCCAAGTGGCCCCACTCTTCATCCTGACAGTGATCTTGAGGCTTAGTGGGTGGCTCTCTGGTAATCTCTCAGGTAATACTAGAAAGAAAGATGCTTCCTTCATAGGTCTCTGGGAAAAGGTGAGGAGAATGACAGGGATGGAAGGCTGAATGGATATACAACCCTAGAACAGCATGACTGAAAAGGTGGTCCATGGATCGATGCCAGACTGCAATGAGGTAAGTAGACAAATGGAGAGTAAGTGTTTGAAAACTTTTAGAGCAACTTGATAAAGCCTATTAAATTTCCTAATAAAATAATAAAAATATAATTTATGTCTTAATTTTCACCCTTCTAGTAATTCAGTTTTGTTGCAATTTAACAAAGTATTGGTCCATGCAGTTTGGAAATCTAAAAACATAATTTAACAAAACAAAACAAACTAAAGCAAAACAAAAAATAGGTGCTTCACAGCAGATGGTTGCCAGCTTTGCCATGGCACCCCTGGCTATAGTATAACGGGAAAGGCACTGAGGTGGGAGTCAAAAGGTCAGACTTCTCGTTTATCTATTTTATATATAGTAGGGAACTATACTCAGGATCTTGTAATAACCTATAATGGAAAAGAATATGAAAAAGAACGTGTACGTGTAACTGAATCACTTTTCTGTACACTTTGAAACTAACACAACATTGTAAATTAACTAGACTTCAATTTTAAAAATAAAATGAGTACTTGTAGACAGCAAAAATAAAAAATAAAACGATAAGACTTCTCATCCCATTCCTTCATCTCCTTGGAGAAGTCATTTAATGTCTGGGCTTCACTTTTCTCCTCTGTAAATGTCTCATGAGGACCACATGAAATCTTGGGTGAGAAGGTGCTTTACAAACGGTAAGGTGCAGTGTTAAACGAGGGCTAAATCGTGAAGATGCTACCATTCTGTGGCCACTCCACACCCCTGCCTCAAAAGTGACCCTGGGTACTAGCACAGTGGTAAGAGCATAGACTCTGAAGTCAGAAGTCAGGCTGCATTTGGACCCTACCTTCATGACTTACTAAAGTCTCAGTACTCCATTTCTTCTCTATCCTCTTACCAATAAAGAAGGGATTTTTAAAATATCAACCTGATAGGTTGTGGTGAGGATTAACTGGGAAGCACTTAGCACAAAGAAGTGGTAGCTAGTAGTGTGGTCTGGTTACACCTCTTATTCTTGTCACTCTACATTACTATTTTGAGATTTACCCATGTTCATAGTTCTTCCCCTTTAACTGATGTATTTCTCCATCATTTGCATCTTCTGTAGTTCGTATATTCAGACCCATATTGGTGCCTTTATGTTTTCTAATTGGTTACTGCCAGTGCAGAAGATACTATTGATGTTAGAGTATTGATATTCCATCTTGTAAACATGCAGAACTTTCTCATTAGTTCTAACAGTTTGTCTAATTATCTTGGTCTTTCTATGTAAATGATCACACCATTATTAAATACTCTCATTTTGTTTCTTCCTTAACAACACTTAAACTTCTTATTTCTTTCTAGGACTTCCCAGATGTGATAGCAGCATCTTCATCTTGCCTCCTTCCTTAAAGGGAATGCTTCTAAAGTTTCTCCTCTATTAAGCATAATACTTGCTGTGGTTAGAGTGAGGAAGATGGTGGAAGAGTAAGACGCGGAGATCACCTTCCTCCCCACAGATACGCCAGAAATACATCTACACGGGGAACAACTCCTACAGAACACCTACTGAATGCTGGCAGAAGACCTCAGACCTCCCAAAAGCCAAGAAACTCCCCACGTACCTAGGTAGGGCAAAAGAAAAAAGAATAAACAGAGACAAAAGGATAGGGACGGCACCTGCACCAGTGGGAGGGAGCCGTGAAGGAGGAAAGGTTTCCACACACTAGGAGCCCCTTCTCGGGCGGAGACTGCGGGGGGCGGAGGGGGGAGCTTCGACGCCGCGGAGGACAGCGCAGCCACAGGGGTGCGGGGGGCAAAGCGGGGAGGTTCCCGCACAGAGGATCGGGGCCGACCGGCGCTCACCAGCCCGAGAGGCTTGTCTGCTCACCCACCAGGGCGGGCGGGGCTGGGAGCTGAGGCTCGGGCTTCGGTCGGAGCGCAGGGAGAGGACTGGGGTTGGCGGCGTGAGCACAGCCTGAAGGGGGTTAGTGCGCCACGGCTGGCCGGGAGGGAGTCCGGGAAAAGTCTGGAGCTGCCTGAGAGGCAAGAGACTTTTTCTTGCCTCTTTGTTTCCTGGTGCGTGAGGAGAGGGGATTAAGAGCGCCGCTTAAAGGAGCTCCAGAGATGGGTGCAAGCTGCGGCTACCAGCGCGGACCACAGAGATGGGCAGGAGACGCTAAGGCTGCTGCTGCTGCCACCAAGAAGCCTGTGTGCGAGCACAGGTCACTATACACACCGCCCCTCCTGGAAGCCTGTGCAGCCTGCCACTGCCAGGGTCCCGGGATCCAGGGACAACTTCCCCGGCAGAACGAATGGCGTGCCTCAGGCTGGTGCAATGTCACTGCAGGCCTCTGCCACCACAGGCCCGCCGCAACCTCCATGCCCCTCCCTGCCCCCCGGCCTGAGTGAGCCAGAGCCCCCGAATCAGCGGATCCTTTAACCCCGTCCTGTCTGAGCGAAGAACAGACGCCCTCCGCTTACCTACATGCAGAGGCGAGGCCAAATCCAAAGCTGAGCCCCGGAAGCTACGAGAACAAAGAAGAGAAAGGGAAATCTCTCCCAGCAGCCTCAGGAACAGTGGATTAAAGCTCCACAATCAACTTGATGTGCCCTGCATCTGTGGAATACATGAATAGACAACGAATCATCCCAAATTGAGGAGGGGGACTTTGAGAGCAAGATTTATTATTTTTTCCCCTTTTCCTCTTTTTGTGAGTGTGTTTGTGTATGCTTCTGGGTGAGATTTTGTCTGTATAGCTATGCTTCCACCATTTCTCCTAGGGTTCTATCCTTCTGTTTTTTGTTTGTTTGTTTGTTTTTGTTTTTTTGTTTTCTTCATAAAAATTTTTTTCTTCTTAATAATTATTTTTTATTTTAATAACTTTACTTTATCTTAATTTATTTTATTTCTTTTTATCTTCTTTCTTTCTTTCCTTCCTTCCCTCCTTCCTTCCTTCCTTCCCTCCTTCCCTCCTTCCTTCCTTCCTTCCCTTCTTCCTCCCTCCCTCCCTCCCTCCCTCCTGTCTTTCTTTCTTCCTTCCTTCCTTTCTTCCTTTCTTTCTTTCTTTCTTTCTTTCTACTTTTTCTCCCTTTTATTCTGAGCCGTGTGGATGAAAGGATCTTGGTGCTCCAGCCAGGAGTCAGAGCTGTGCCTCTGAGGTGGAAGAGCCAACTTCAGGACACTAGTCCACAAGAGACCTCCAAGCTCCACATAATATCAAAAGGGGAAAATCTCCCAGAGATCTCCATTTCAACACCAGCACCCAGCTTCACTCAACGACCAGCAAGCTACACTACTGGACACCCTATGCCAAACAACTAGCAACACAGGAACATGACCCCACACATTAGCAGAGAGGCTGCCTAAAATCATAATAAGTCCACAGACACCCCAAAACACACCACCAGACATGGACCTGCCCACCAGAAAGACAAGATCCAGCCTCATCCACCAGAACACAGGCACTAGTTCCCTCCACTAGGAAGCCTACACAACCCACTGAAGCAACTTTAGCCACTGGGGACAGACGCCAAAAACAACGGGAACTACGAAACTGCAGCCTGCAAAAAGGAGACCCCAAACACATTAAGATAAGCAAAATGAGAAGACAGAGAAACACACAGCAGATGAAGGAGCAAGGCAAAAACCCACCAGACCTAACAAATGAAAAGGAAATAGGCAGTCTACCTGAAAAAGAATTCAGAATAATAATAGTAAAGATGATCCAAAATCTTGGAAATAGAAGAGACAAAATGCAAGAAACATTTAACAAGGACCTAGAAGAACCAAAAATGAAACAAGCAATGATGAACAAAACAATAAATGAAACTAAAAATACTCTAGATGGGATTAATAGCAGAACAACTGAGGCAGAAGAACGGATAAGTGACCTGGAAGATAAAATAGTGGAAATAACTACTGCAGAGCAGAATAAAGAAAAAAGAATGAAAAGAATTGAGGACAGTCTCAGAGACCTCTGGGACAACATTAAACGCACCAACATTCGAATTAGAGGGGTTCCAGAAGAAGGAGAGAAAAAGAAAGGGACTGAGAAAATATTTGAAGAGATTAGAGTTGAAAACTTCCCTAATATGGGAAAGGAAATAGTTAATCAAGTCCAGGAAGCACAGAGTCCCATACAGGATAAATCCAAGGAGAAATATGCCAAGACACATATTAATCAAACTGTCAAAAATTAAATACAAAGAAAACATATTAAAAGCAGCAAGGGAAAAACAACAAGTAACACACAAGGGAATCCCCATAAGGTTAACAGCTGATCTCTCAGCAGAAACTCTACAAGCCAGAAGGGAGTGGCAGGACATACTGAAAGTGATGAAGGAGAAAAACCTGCAACCAAGATTACTCTACCCAGCAAGGATTTCATTAGATTTGATGCAGAAATTAAAAACTTTACAGACAAGCAAAAGCTGAGAGAGTTCAGCACCACCAAACCAGCTTTACAACAAATGCTTAAGGAACTTCTCTAGGCAAGAAACACAAGAGAAGGAAAAGACCTACAATAACAAACCCAAAACAATTAAGAAAATGAGAATAGGAACATACATATCGATAATTACCTTAAATGTAAATGGACTAAATGCTCCCACCAAAAGACACAGATTGGCTGAATGGATACAAAAACAAGACCCATATATATGCTGTCTACAAGAGACCCACTTCAGACCTAGAGACACATACAGACCGAAAGTAACAGGACGGAAAATGATATTCCATGGAAACCAAAAGAAAGCTGGAGTAGCATTTCTCATATCAGACAAAATAGACTTTAAAATAAAGACTATTACAAGAGACAAAGAAGGACACTACATAATGATGAAGGGATCGATCCAAGAAGAAAATATAACAATTGTAAATATTCATGCACCCAACATAGGAGCACCCCAGTACATAAGGCAAATACTAACAGCCATAAAAGGGGAAATCGACAGTAACACATTCATAGTAGGGGAATATAACAGCCCACTTTCACCAATGGACAGATCATCCCAAATGAAAATAAACAAGGAAACACAAGCTTTAAATGATACATTAAGCAAGATGGACTTAATTGATATTTATAGGACATTCCATCCAAAAACAACAGAATACACATTTCTCTCAAGTGCTCATGGAACATTCTCCAGGATAGATCATTTCTTGGGTCACAAATCAAGCCTTGGTAAATTTAAGAAAATTGAAATTGTATCAAGTATCTTTTCTGACAAAAACGCTATGAGAATAGATATCAATTACAGGAAAGGATCTGTAAAAAATACAAACACATGGAGGCTAAACAATACACTACTTAATAATGAAGTGATCACTGAAGAAATCACAGAGGAAATCAAAAAATACCTAGAAACAAATGACAATGGAGACACGACAACCCAAAACTTATGAGATGCAGCAAAAGCAGTTCTAAGAGGGAAGTTTATAACAATACAATCCTACCTTGAGAAACAGGAAACATCTCGAATAAACAACCTAACTAACTTTGCACCTAAAGCCATTAGAGAAAGAAGAACAAAATAACCCCAAAGTTAGCAGAAGGAAAGAAATCATAAAGATGAGATCAGAAATAAATGAAAAAGAAATGAAGGAAATGATACCAAAGATCAATAAAACTAAAAGCTGGTTCTTTGAGAAGATAAACAAAATTGATAAACCTTTAGACAGACTCATCAAGAAAAAAGGGAGAAGACTCAAATCAATAGAAATAGAAATGAAAAAGGAGAAGTAACAACTGACACTGCAGAAACACAAAAGATTATGAGAGATTACTACAAGCAACTCTATGCCAATAAAATGGACAACCTGGAAGAAATGGACAAATTCTTAGAAATGCACAACCTGCCAAGACTGAATCAGGAACAAATAGAAAATATGAACAGACAAATCACAAGCACTGAAATTGAGACTTTGATTAAAAATCTTCCAACAAACAAAAGCCCAGGACCAGATGGCTTCCCAGGCGAATTCTATCAAACATTTAGAGAAGAGCTAACGCCCATCCTTCTCAAACTCTTCCAAAATACAGCAGACGGAAGAACACTCCCAAACTCATTCTAGGAGGCCACCATCACCTTGATACCAAAACTACACAAGGATGTCACAAAGAAAGAAAACTGCAGGCCAATATCACTGATGAACATAGATGCAAAGTTCCTCAACGAAATACTAGCAAACAGAATCCAACAGCATATTAAAAGGATCATACAGGATGATCAAGTGGGGTTAATTCCAGGAATGCAAGGATTCTTCCATATATGCAAATCAATGAATGTGATACACCATATTAAAACAGTGAAGGAGAAAAACCATATGAGCATCTCAATAGACGCAGAGAAAGCTTTCGACAAAATTCAACACCCATCTATGATAAAAACCCTGCAGACAGTAGGCATAGAGGGATCTTTCCTCAACATAATAAAGGCCATATATGACAAACCCACAGCCAACATCTTCCTCAATGGTGAAAAACTGAAAGCATTTCCACTAAGATCAGGAACAAGACAAGGTTGCCCACTCTCACCACTATTATTCAACATAGTTTTGGAAGTTTTAGCCACAGCAATCAGAGAAGAAAAGGAAATAAAAGGAATCCAAATCGGAAAAGAAGAAGTAAAGCTGTCACTGTTTGCAGATGACATGATACTATACATAGAGAATCCTAAAGATGCTACCAGAAAACTACTAGAGCTAATCAATGAATTTGGTAAAGTAGCAGGATACAAAATTAATGCACAGAAATGTCTGGCATTCCTATACACTAATGATGAAAAATCTGAAAGTGAAATCAAGAAAACACTCCCATTTAGCATTGCAACAAAAAGAATAAAATACTTAGGAATAAACCTACGTAAGGAGACAAAAGACCTGTATGCAGAAAACTATAAGACACTGATGAAAGAAATTAAAGATGATACAAATAGGTGGAGAGATATACCATGTTCTTGGATTGGAAGAATCAACATTGTGAAAATGACTCTACTACCCAAAGCAATCTACAGATTCAGTGCAATCCCTATCAAACTACCACTGGCATTTTTCACAGAACTAGAACCAAAAAAATCACAATTTGTATGGAAACACAAAAGACCGTGAATAGCCAAAGCAATCTTGAGAACGAAAAACGGAGCTGGAGGAATCAGGCTGCCTGACTTCAGACTATACTACAAAGCTACAGTAATCAACACAGTATGGTACTGGCACAAAAACAGAAAGATAGATCAATGGAACAGGATAGAAAGCCCAGAGATAAACCCACACACATATGGTCACCTTATCTTTGATTACGGAGGCAGGAATGTACAGTGAAGAAAGGACAGCCTCTTCAATAAGTGGTGCTAGGAAAACTGGACAGGTACATGTAAAAGTATGAGATTAGATTGCTCCCTAACACCATACACAAAAATAAGTTCAAAATCGATTAGAGACCTAAATGTAAGGCCAGAAACTGTCAAACTCTTAGCGGAAAACATAGGCAGAACACTCTATGACATAAATCACAGCAGGATCTTTCTTGACCCATCTCCTAGAGTAATGGAGATAAAAACAAAAATAAACAAATGGGACCTAATGAAACTTCAAAGCTTTTGCACAGCAACGGAAACCATAAACAAGACCAAAAGACAACCCTCAGAATGGGAGAAAATAGTTGCAAATGAAGCAACTGACAACTGAGGATTAATCTCCAAAATTTATAAGCAGCTCATGCAGCTCAATAACAAAAACACAAACAACCCAATCCAAAAATGGGCAGAAGAGCTAAATAGACATTTCTCCAAAGAAGATAAACAGACTGCCAACCAGCACATGAAAGAATGCTCAACATCATTAATCATTAGAGAAATTCAAATCAAAACTACAATGAGATATCATCTCACACCTGTCAGAATGGCCATCATCAAAAAATCTAGAAACTATAAATTCTGGAGAGAGTGTGGAGAAAAGGGCACACTCTTGCACTGCTGGTGGGAATGTGAATTGGTACAGCTATTATGGAGAACAGTATTGAGGTTCCTTAAAAAACTAAAAATAGAACTACCATATGACCCAGCAATCCCACTACTGGGCATATACCCTGAGAAAACCATAATTCAAAAAGAGTCATGTACCAAAATGTTCATTGCAGCTCTATTTACAATAGCCCAGAGATGGAAACAACCTAAGTGTCCATCATCGGATGAATGGATAAAGAAGATGTGGCACATATATGCAATGGAATATTAGTCGGCCATAAAAAGAAGTGAAATTGAGCTATTTGTAATGAGGTGGATGGACCTAGAGTCTGTCATACAGAGTGAAGTAAGTCAGAAAGAGAAAGACAAATACTGTATGCTAACACATATATATGGAATTTAAGAAAAAAAAATGTCATGAAGAACCTAGGGGTAAGACAGGAATAAAGACACAGACCTACTAGAGAATGGACTTGAGGAAATGGGGAGGGGGAAGGGTAAGCTGTGACAAAGCGAGAGAGTGGCATGGACATATATACACTACCAAACGTGAAATAGATAGCTAGTGGGAAGCAGCCGCATAGCACAGGGAGATCAGCTCGGTGCTTTGTGATCGCCTAGAGGGGTGGGATAGGGAGGGTGGGAGGGAGGGAGACTCAGGAGGAAAGAGATATGGGAACATATGTATATGTATAACTGATTCACTTTGTTATAAAGCAGAAACTAACACACCGTTATAAAGCAATTATCCTCCAATAAAGATGTAAAAAAAAAATACTTGCTGTGGGATTTTAATAGGTAGTCTTAATCGAGGTGAGAGGGATCCCTTTATTAATAATTTTATTGTCTTTTAGTGCAAATAAATGTTTACCTTTATAAAATGTTTTTATGCATCTATAAATATTTTTTCATTGTTTTCTCCAAGTGTATTAATGTGATAAATGTCATTGACAGATTTCCTGATACTGAACCATTCTTGCATCCTGGGAATATACTCTACTTTGCCCTGGTGCAGTCTTTTGTTTGTTTGCTTGCTTGCTGTGTTTGGTTTTGTTTTTAACACACTATCAGATTTAGTTAATATTCCGTTTACCAGTAGCTATCTAATTCTCATGTGACATTTCCTGTCAATGGTCTTTTCTTTTGTTGTCCCTATGCAGATGTGGTATCAAGATTATAGTAGCCACCTAACTCAAGTGGGCACCTTTCCCACTTTTTCTCATCTCTGAAATAAGATGTAGAGGAGAGAGACTATCTTTTCTTGTGAAGTTTGATAAAACAATCAACCCATAAAATTGTCTGGAGCTGGTCCTTTCGGTGGGGGGCGTGTGGGTTGAGCTTTTAATCACCACTGCAACTTTATATGGTCACTGATCCATTCAGTTTTCCTGAGCCCAATTTTTTCAGTTTATAAAAATCAAGATATTTGTCTCTTTTCTCTGGCATTCAGTCTTTTGTTTCATTACCAGCTTTCCCGTCACACCACCCCTGAAAATCCAAGACCTGGGCTGAGTTGGATCCCTAATGGTACTTTTGACACTAAGGTAAATTGTCGACTCCTGTCTCTTAAGAGCTGCAGTTAGCTCAGCTCAGATACAATGAAAAAGGGATAAAGAAGAGGAAGGAAAAGAATAGCAGCTGTCAGGTGATTCCTGTCTGCCAAGCCTCATGATTTTTATACCCTGGGTGATCAAACCTGGTAAGAAGCCTTTTGAAAGAACTCTTCCTGACCCCGCCACCACATTTAGGCAGAAAAGCTTTAGAACCCCTAGTTTCCTGAGGCAAAATGTCACCTCATCATGTGATAAGGCAGTACCAGGATCACACTCTCTCTCAGACTGTCTTTCTTACTTAACTGTATTTTGTTTTCTTTCACTCATTCACTCACATTAACTCAGCACCACCTTGTATGCAGGCTTCACTGGTTTTTGCTGGCTTGATGTTTGAGGAAGAAGTATGTGATTTGTCTCTTGGCATAATCACACTGTGAAAAGAGAGCTGCAGTGAGAACCAAGCCAGGTTTGTTTGTTTAATGAGGACAGAGCCAGCTCTCCTACCCTCCCACCCTAGACCTGAGATGAAAGTTTCAGGATCCTTCTCTCTGAATTACACAGAGTGCTGTTTTAATTGCATTTAGGAAAAGTCATTTTGTACAATCCCAGAGCTCCGTCTCTCCCGCCTTTCTCTGATCATTTGGGGATTGTTAATGGCAGAGGCTCTCCAGCAGCACTGTCAGAGAGGTCCCACCCTGCCCTCCACGTTGCCCCCAATTCCTGGTTCAACCATATCTTTCCTTGCTTGGCCTTAGTGTTTGGGATCGAAGTTTCTTACACCATTTACTATCTGGATGGGAATGCGGTCTTCTCATCCGAAGAAATAGTAGACTGAGTCACTCACGGATCTGAACTCCAGTGGAAAGTCTGCAGAAGACAATGTTCCACCCCCAACTGACCCAAGTGCCCATAGATACCCAAATAGATAGCCTACTAAGCATCACTCTAGGTGGGCATTATCGTTTCCTCCAACACCAAGCCCTGTCTACAGCCTGTGGGCTGTGTCATTATTTAGAAATAATTCAGCTTAATTAGGACTAAACATCACCTTCCAGAGGGACATGAGGGGAGATTATCTATGTGAGGAATAGCAGATAGACTGACATAGCCCCACCTCTTGAGCCTTGAAATTCTCTTCCCCCTTAGGAGTCCCAACATCATTTTGCCAGAAGGACTGTGACCCAATTGGCCCTTGATCCTTTCCAAATGTCCTGAGAGACATGTCTCTCACTACCTGCCTAGGAGCTGCCTTGGACTTTCAGTTTCCTGCCTAAGAAATAGACTCTTCCCTATTGATGATGACTGACAGTTGGAAGTGCAGTTCCTTCTGGACATACATGACCCCTGTGCTCAGGGTGTAATCTTAGCCAGACCACTAGAGAAAAAGGCACACAAACACTAGGAGGAGGAGGTCTTGTTTCCTTTCTGCACTGAGGATCATGAGACACAATCTTTCTTTCATTTTGTGGGGTTTGAAGTAGCCTCCAAAGAGAAATTGTTGACATGATTTTAATAACTCAGTGGGGACATGTGGTAGGCAGAATTCGAAGGATGGTTCTCCAAGACATCTGTTCCCAGGTTATTAAATTAAACACTAATCTAGATAGTGCTGTAAAGGGATTTTGCAGATGTAGTTAAAGTTTCAAATCAGTTGACTTTAAGATATGGAGATTATCCAGGCTGGTCCGGTCTAATCACAGGAGCCCTTTGAAAGCAGAGTTTGCAGATTCTTCCCCAGAATCTCAGAGAAGAGCCAAGTTCAGCCCACATCTTGATTTGTGAGACCCACCCTCCACAAGCAGAGGACCCAGCTAAACTGTGGCTGGACCCCTGACATGGGAACAATAAGAGAATAAATGGGTGCTATTTACAGCTGGTAATTTGTAACACAGCCATAGAAAACTAATACAGGACACCTAACCAGTCCCCAAGAGTGTCAAGCCTACATCTCAGCCATCTGCATGTGTGAGATCAAGATGTGTACACTGTATACAAGGCCCCTGTTCCCCTCTTCAGCCCTGAGCTGAAATCCTGTCACAGAACTTCTCTCACTAAGGGCCTGCTGGTTACTGAGTTGCTGAGGATGAGCTAATGACTGACTCGATCCATGGGCAGGCAGGATGTTTTTCACATCAGTAGGAACAATCCCTGCTATTTTCAGAGAGCTGGGTACCAAGCACTTCCATAGTCATTAAATCACAGGAGCCTCACAGCAACCCCCAATGGTAGAAACCGTCATATCCCCATGTCCCAAATGAAAGAATGAGGCCCAAAGAGAGAAAATGACTGGCTCAAGGTCACAGACCTAGCATGGGAAAATCCCTGCTGCATAAGAGGGGAGGCCTTGGACCTTTGAAACTATAAGCAGGGCAATGGTGAGATTTGACCACCAAGGCTGCTTCTCCTCATGTGCATCTGAGCTAGTTGAGTAGACACACTAGGGAACCTAATGACTAAGGATGTCTTTGTTAATCATCTACAGTTATAATCTGCCCCAAGTTGTTCCCTTGGCCTGCAAGCCTCTTTGTCCAGATAGCTACGTGGGTCTTGTGTTAATTTTACATGTCAACCTGACCAGGCCACAGGGTGCCCAGAGATCTGCTTAAACAGGATTTCTCGGTATGTCTGTGAGGGTGTTTCCAGAAGAAAAGAGCATTTAAATGGGAGAACTGACTAAAGGAGATCACACTCCTCAAGTGGGTGAGCCTCATCCAATTCAGTGAGGGTCTGAATAGAACAGAAAGGTGGAGGAAGGGCGAGTTGGCTCTCGCTCTGCCTGACTCCTGAGCTGGATCTTCTCCTCCTCTTTGGCTCTGTGGTTCTCCAGCCTTAGGAACGGCACCCACGGCTTTCCTGGGGCTCCAGCTTGCAGATGGCACATCACGGGATTCCTCAACCTCCAAAAGTGTTTGAGCTGATTCCTCAAAATTAATAAACAAATATTTCTTATTGGTTCTGCTTTTCTGGGGAACCCTGACTAACACAGTTCTCTCCTTCACTTCCTTCAGGTCTTGGCTCAGTGGGGGCCTTCTCTAACCACTCTATCTAAAATCACATTGCACCCTCAACTCTACCTCCAGCTTTATCTTTTCCCTTATTGCAACTATCACCATTTGATAGTCTATACATTTTACTTGATTCTTTATTGTCTGTTTCCATGAGAACTGGGATTTTTGTTTGTTTTGTTGACTGTTGTATCACCAGCACTCAGCACATTGCCTAACATATAGTACGTGCTCAATAAATTTTATTATTATTATTATTATTATTACAGAGCTGGGATGGAATACAGTTGCATATAAAGTCTAACCTAGTCTTCTTCTATGGTCACCATGGCCACTCTCACTCTCTGTAGGAACAGATGCTCTGTCAAGGATCAGCCATCAGATCTCCTGTTCTTTGGGGATACAGTGGCCCCTAAAATGTAGAGGGAGGCTGCTCCTGTCCAAGACTCTCCGTTCTCTGAACCAAGACTGACTGCAATGTCACCTGCTCTCTTTTGTTTATGGGAAGTAATTTCTCAAAGTGATGTCTCAGGCCCCAAGAGAAAAGATCTTATCTGCCTAATAAGCTGGGATTCATTCATACCAAAGGGAGCAGAAGCAAGAGATTAATCCTGTTGCCTGGAATTTATTTAAAAACTTCAACTGTTCCTAATGTGAAAGATGAAATTGTGCTGCCTGAAGTGGCTGAGACATATCAAGTCTGGGTGATGTCCCTGTGTCCAAGGCAGTTCCTCACTTACTAACTGTAATATCCCTCCCCAGTGGCAGAGCCTTTAGGAGCAAGAGGCCAGGCCAATCAGGGCACTCAGATCTTCCCAGCAGGGGCTGCCCAGTACCCTGGGCCTGTCACTTGGGGAGTCATGGCCCACTCCAGACTATGCACAGAAAATAAAGCTGGGGAACCTATCTAAAACACACAAAGCCTTTGATCAGCATAGCTCTGCAGATTCTGAGGCCAAGTCCACGATGAGAGAGGTTCACAGAAGGCTCAGACCTAGGAGAGGTGCGGGATTACATGGGAGTGTGATGGAGGTGCTTCTGGGAAGACTTGAGGTTGCCGTGCATACTTACATAGTATTAAAACAGCTGACATGTTAAGGGTGCTTTTTAATTTAAGAATGTCACAAGGTCCAAATAACAAATACTACCCCCCAACCCAGAGTCTTGCCTACTCTCATGTGCCCGCATCCTGATCCTTAACCTCGTAACACGCACACGTGCATGCACACAAACACACATACAAATAAATATTCATACACACACGTGCACGCACACACTGCTGTTTCACCTTCCATCCTTGGTCTCAGTCCTTGCCTTACCTCACATGATTCCAACTCCTGCCTTGAGTATCTTTCGATTTACCACTGAACGTAAAGAGACAAGTTATTTTCCACCACCAAGAAATGGAAATCCGAGCTGCATTTGGATCTAGTAGAGTATTCTGGCCCCCCTCAGCTGGAAACTATGTTGCATAATCTTTCCCTTCAAGAGGAGAGAATTAGGGCAACGCTTTACTTCAAGCAAGTCAGGGTTAGCCAAAATTAGAACCCAGACACAAGTAATTCATGCCTCATTATCCATAATAGCAAAGAATTAGACACGATCTAGATGTTAGACAATATAGACGTGGTTAAGAAAATTGTTGTACATCATCTCCAAGGAATATTATGCAGCTATTAAAAATGATCATTATGGGGATTCCCTGGTGGTGCAGTGGTTGAGAGTCCGCCTGCCGATGCAGGGGACACAGGTTCGTGCCCCGGTCCGGGAAGATCCCACATGCCATGGAGCGGTTAGGCCTGTGAGCCATGGCCGCTGAGCCTGCGCGTCCGGAGCCTGTGCTCCACAACGGGAGAGGCCACAGCAGTGAGAGGCCCGCGTACCACAAAAAAAAAAACCAAGAAAAACAAAACAAGACAAAAATGATCATTATGAAGCCAATGTTGCAACATGGAAAATGCTTACAAGTTCATGGTAAGTGGCAAAAGCTGAATGTAAGACTGCAAATGCACTGTAATTACAGCAATGTAAAAAATAATACACGCATGAGGCTAAGGCCTGGGAGACAATGTGGGATAGAAAATAATCTCTTATGAACTAGGATGTTGGAATTATGAGCTATTGTTTTCTTTGTAAATTTCCCATAATGTTGTTTAATGGTGTTATAATATTGTTGTTATAGTAAGAAAGAGTCAAGGAGAACAAAGGCCAGCATGAAGCCTTCAGTGAGCTGCAGCTGTCTGGACCACAACTGTCATAGAAAGAGAAGCCATCCTCACTGTATTTAAAGACAATTACGAGGACAGACACTGTGGAACTCAGTCTCTGCAAGCTTTCTCCCCTCACTTCCCCATCCAGTCACAGACTCTGTGCTCTGTAGGCTGCAAGGGAAGGACAGAGCAGGCCAGGCCTCTGGGCCAGGGGTGGCAAGTGGACCAATTTCAAACACTGCTATTACTCCTGCACAGGACAAGTGTCCAGTGGCTCTCTGCATCCTTCGCAGTGCCTTGTTCAGGGCTGTATACACAGTAGTTACTCACTAAACATTGAATTTATGATAATCAGGATTCACCTCTCTTCCCCCACCAAAAAAAGATTCTGGTTGCCCTTTATTATTCCCCATCTCAGTAAGTGATGCCTCACCCACGGGGCTGGCCAAAGGCAATCACTCTTCTTTCTTCCCTCTTCCATACCCCCAAGTTCAATCCATTACTGAGTCCTTTGGATCCTGCCTCAGTAAGATTTCACAAATCTCTCTTACTTCTCTCCATTCCCTTGGCTCCTCCCATCCAGGCCTCTGTCACTCACACCTGGACTACAAACTAACCCGGTACCCAGCCTCCAGTCTCAAGATCATGCTCTACACAAGTGGTGCCGGAACGTTGTGACCTGCCCTGGAGGTCAGGGAAGAAACATAGCGAGGGAGCAGGGAAACCTTAGGCCTGTGCACCCACAGGCCCAAGTGCCTAAAGAAGCAGCGCAGCGCATCATGGGTATGGCCTGCGGTTCCTGCGGGTTCCATTAAAATGGTACCCATGTCTCTGGCGGTTCCTGCGGGACCTTAGCCTGTCAGGGACTCCAGGACCCCACTGCAGGATGACCCACTAGGATGTAGAATGAAAAGATTTGAACTTTTATCCAGCTTTGTTTAGCTGTCATCTCATCATTTCGTTTTTATTTAGGTCTATTTATGTACACTCTGTATTCTGTTCAATTGTACATGTTTGTGTATTTTTCAGTAGATCTTTTTGAAACGTTTTATTGACAAGGCAGTTAATCAAATATTGATTATGAATACCAGTCCATTATCATCTAGTTTTTTCTAAAATATAATTTTCATTGTATCACTCTTCTGCTTAAAGTCATTCAATGGTTTTCCGCTGCCCGCAGCATAACCCAAGCCCCTCATGACCTAGTCCTGCTGACTGTTCCAACATTATCTGCCATCAGCACAAAAGCCACTTCTTTAGCCTCTAGGACCATGAAGCAGCCCAGTTCACTGGTCCTGACAGCTCGTTGTGTGCATCCCTTCCCAACTGCACATTCAGTGATGTCAAGCTGGTTGCTTGAAATGGGCCACGGTGGGATTACTTACACCATGGAAATTGGGGAAACACTATAAGTCAGAGATTTCTTTTTCCAGGAAACTGATTTTTGAGCATTTACCAGCACACTACTGACCTTATCCCTCTTCTTGGAATATCCTTTCCCGAGTTCTTCAATGAGCCCTGCTTCAAGATTTAGTTCAAGCAACATACTATCCAAGAAAATTTCCCTCACCCCTTTCCTTTCAACATCTGCACCTCTCCTCTGTGCTCCTGTGCATACAACTATCATTTCCTATGAAGTCCTCAGGGGCAGAGCTCTTTTCTGAATCACCCTAAGCCAGGTGCTGAATGGGTACTCAGGGAATGTTTGCTAAACTGAATGAAATTTCTGATTGAGCTGGGACACCTTGAGGCGTACAGCCCATGTGGGTCCTAGTGAGCCTGCTTGGTAGAGCTAAAACCTGGGGACAACAAGAGCAAGAATTGGAAAGTCCCCAGTCTCTCTGAGAATTCTCCAGATTAACAACTTGGCTCTAACAGCAGGCTTCATCATCTACTTCCTTGTTCTGGGTATCAGGCTAACAGCTTCCTCAACCTCTTCCCAGCTCCTCTCAGACACCCTGAATGGCCTAGAGGCTGCTATAGGGAAATCAGCTCTCCTGCTGGAGCAATGATCATTCAAACCACATACTTGAACAAACAGCTGTTGAGAAAACCATGATGCCAGAGGCAAGAGTTATAGAAACGTTTCCCACTGGATTGCAAATGGAGATTTGTTTTCTTTTTGCAAAATCCCTTAGAACATCTATCATTTGCACTAACAGGTTGGTGCTTGGAACACCAATCTAGAATCATTCAAAAGACAGAGCTTTAGATCCCAGGCTTCCCTAAAGGAAGAGGACTAAAAAACCTTCTGAAATGAGAGCAGAAACATCAAATCCCACCAAACAGATGCCAGTATAGCAAATGGGAAAGATGAGCCACGGGATGATGCCTGATCCTTTGCTCTTCAGAGCAAAACCCAGAGCTACAAACAGAAATTATTTCCTCAAGGTGTTGGCGCCTTGACTGAGGCTTGATTTCTAACTGGAAAGGAAAGTGGGAAAGGGAGGTGGGTTAGTCCCTGGGTCAGAAAGGAAGGTCATGTCCTCAGAAAGTTCATGGAAAGACCCTATACCCTCACAAAGAGCAAAGGGTGGCTGGCTGCAGAGAATCATGGGGAGGAGCAGATATGAAAAGAAGAGAGAAAAGAAAGCCTCTTGTCCCTCTGACTGAAGGAAGAGGAATACTGCTAAGGCCTCCATTCCTCAGGCAACAGAGCCTAAGTCTCAAGGACCAGCAGAGAAATAGACTTCTGGTCTCTCTGGTTTCAAGAGAAACTGTAGAGTCCTGAAGACCTGATTTTTTTTTTTTTGTAGAAATCCTTTAAAACTTTATTTTCTTCTTCAGCATTCATGTATTTTTTTTTTACATCTTTATTAGAGTATAATTGCTTTACGATGGTGTGCTTGTTAGTTTCTGCTTTACAACAAAATGAATCAGTTATACATATACATATGTTCCTATAGCTCTTCCCTCTTGCGTCTCCCTCCCTCCCACCCTCCCTATCCCACCCCTCTAGGTGCTCACAAAGCACTGAGCTGATCTCCCTGTGCAATGCGGCTGCTTCCCACTAGCTATCTACCTCACGTTTGGTAGGGTATATATGTCCATGCCACTCTCTCGCTTTGTCCCAGTTTACCCTTCCCCCTCCCCATATCCTCAAGTCCATTCTCTAGTAGGTCTGTGTCTTTATTCCCGTCTTACCCCTAGGTTCTTCATGACATTTTTTTCCTTAAATTCCATATATATGTGTTAGCATACGGTATTCCTGAATTTTAATCCTTGCCCAGTGATCCACTAGCAAGGTGGATTGGGATACATTAATTAGCTTTGCTGAGCCTCAGTTTTCTCATCTGCACTGTAAGCACAATGATACCCTCCTCACAGAGTAGTAAAAATTAAAGTACATGTGATTGTTAATTTTATGTGTCAACTTCGCTAGCCTATGGTGCCCAACTCTTTTGTCAAACATGAGTCAAGATGTTGCTGAGGGGGTATTTTTTTAGACGTAATAAATATTTATAATCAGTAGATTTGGCAGAAAGCAGAGGACCCTCTGTTATGCAGATGGAGCTTATCCAATCAGTTGAAAGCCTTAAGAGCAAACATTGAGGTTTACAAAAGAAGAAGGAATTCTGTTTTCACAACTGTAATACAGAAACCCTACCTGAGTTTCCAGCCTGCCTGACCTGCCCTGAGGAATGTGGACTTGCCAGTCTTTGCAATTACATGAGCCAATTCATATATATATATACATACCCCTCATTGTAAGAGCATTGGATCTGTTATGGAGCACTGTGTTTGATGGACAAAGCAAGGAGACGTTGGAGGTGAGTTGGTTTAATCAGTGAAAATTCCTGGAAGGGAATTACATTTTATACCAGATAGCAAAGGGGTGGTGGACCTAGATGTCATAACAAGGTAGAATCAATGGAAGGAATACAATACCTAAGAAGACTGGCTTGACTAAAACAGAAAAACTGAAGTGGAGAATAAGAAGATGAAGCTAGAGAGGTGGAGGTGGAAGCAACAACAGAAAGGACATACCTGTCCAGTTGATCCAGGAGCCCCTTCAGATTATTAAAGCCAGATGCTTTTGGAAGATGAATCTGGCCTCTGTGCATCTGAATGGGCTGCAAAGGGTAGAGACAGAGCAGAGTGGGCAAGAGGGAAGTCTGGTGACTGGTGGCTACACTTAAACAATTGGCCAGTGGAAGTAGGAAAGTAAGGGAGAGGAAGGAGGAAAGGTGTGTATAGAGTACAGTGGTGCCTACAGAGGTAGAAAAAGAATGGGATCATGCTATATGCTGGAATATGTGCTGGGCTCAAGGGATAAAAGAGTTGTGGTCCCCTCATTGTGTAACATGTTAGTGGGAGAGACAGACATTACTCAAATAAATAGTCACAGAAATAAATATCATTGCCAACTGGGGTAAGTGCTAAGAAGAAGAATTGCAAGCTGCTCTGAGAGTGAAGACCAAGATGACCTGATATTGCCCAGGGTATCAGGGGAGGCCGCCCCAAGGAACTGATGGGGAATCTGAGATCTGAGGTAACTAGGTCCCACAGGTGGTTGGGAGGGTACTTGATGAAGGGAGGTCTTCATGTTCACACATGGGTTCACACATGGGTACACACATGTGCACATGGCTTGCATCCACTCTTCCTACATTTGGAGGTCCTAAGGTAACTGTCTAAGACAAAGAGCATGCCTCCAGGAACATCTTGGGGCCATCAAGGCTTACTCACTCTGGCACATTTGTCCTCAGCCTCCACTAAACACTTGGGTGTTCTCAGCAAATCAGCACACCCACTCACGACAAATGTCTTGACTCGACAGGGAAACCAAAGCACAGAAGGTTGAAGTGATTGCCCTAAAACCACATAGGGTGAGGCCATGTGCTCTACTGAAGGTGCTATTTTGGGGCAGATACAAGTTGGAAGTCAATTAATCAATCAGGTCAGCAAACGGTCAATCAGTCTCAGCCATTAAGAGAACACGTCAGTGGCATTGTTATTGACACAGCCACAGTGACTCAGAGACAAGCTGAGGAGTAAGGCCATAGCTATACTGGTCAATAAAGCACTTTTGGTCTTGGCAAATCAAGCAATTAGGACCAGCTGTGTTTCATTTTTCACCTCCTAAGCCACGATGGCACTCTAGACACATCTATCAATGCAAGAAGGCAGGGCTGAGGGTTGAAGTTTAAGTCATTCCAGAGGAGAGGAAAAGAAAAAAGAGAGAATAGGCCAACAAATTCCACATGAGCTATTTTTCAAAAATCCCAGATCTTGGAAGTATAAGGAAATTGGAAGCAACCCAACAGAGAGCCCCTGACCTCTACTTCCCCTCCACAGTGCAAAGCATTACTGGACACTAACTCATATGAAGCTGGAAGCTGGACAGATTCCAAGGACCACTACATGTTGAGAGTGGGGGTGGGGTCTCCATGTCCCCATGGACTAGGCTTGGGAAACTCGCTGACTCTTCCCAACATCTATTCCTCCCTCCCTCCCAGCTCCAGGTACACAGGAGCTTTTCAGCTCACAGGCTTACTGAGGCTGTAACAAACTTCCAGTCCACAGCAGAAGATCCTTGAAGGAGGGATAGAATGAGAGTCGCCTGTGTCATTTCTGGGTCCCCACTGCCTACCCAGTGCCTGACACCAAGTAGGCACTCTGTTAATATTGCTTTTGTTGCCTCCCTCCTTGACCTCAAAAAAAAAAAAAAGATGCTTTCCTAGGAATCCCCCAGCCCTGACTTAGCAGTCTCTGAATTCTGCCCACAGGTATACCCTGGACTAAAGTCTACCTTTGCTGGCATAGTTTTGGGCAAAGGAGCCCCTTCTACCCTACTCCCACATTATTCAGTCTTACATTCTGTCTTATCATCCTTTCTAACTTAGCACAGAGTTGTTTTGTTAAAAGTCCCCTGCCACTTCAGCCAAGTCATCCATCTGCCTACAAGGAGAACTCTGGGCTCAAGTTTCTCCTGATCTCAGAAAAAACCATAGCTCCCACACAAGTACATCACAAGATCAAGTTGATTTCCATTTGGCTTCCTCAGCCTCACCTCTTAAGTCAGGTCCCGAGTTTGGCTTGGCTGATGGGAAGGCTGTGTTTTGGGGAAGAATCCCAGGTCTCAGCGTTAGTCACCCATATAAGTGTCCCCAAGGCTTCCTACATGTATAGATAGCAACCTACAGCATTGCCAGCAGCTATAGCAAAAACTCAGCTGAAGGGCAAAGTGATATCCTTGAGGCATCCAGAGGGGTCAAGGGGCACCATCTAACCCCTAAACTGATAAGTAACTTCTTTGGGACAAAGAGGTCTCTGCTGAGACAGGGAGGCTCAGAAGCCCCATGTCCCAGCCAAGGGCCGACCCTGATGGTGCCTGTCCTTTTTCAGATAGCCCAAGGGATTTGCATCCCTGGTATGAGCCATTGACCTGGTGGTGGCCAGGCTCCCCAGGGCCTCCTAAATGAGGGCAAAGAAGTGGAGCCTTGAAACAGAGGACAGATTTCGACAGAAAGCACACAAGGGAGGAGACTCCATGTTGAGGATGGGATTACAGGTTGAGCTAAGAGCATGAGCAAAGGAACGGAGTTGGAAAATCAGTAGTTAAAAGTAATGGCGGGCTTCCCTGGTGGCGCAGCGGTTGAGAGCCTGCCTGCTGATGCAGGGGACACGGGTTCGTGCCCC
>NW_006779039.1:1579411-1581646 GCF_000442215.2 Lipotes vexillifer | reverse complement strand
AAAAAAAAAAAAAAAAAAAAAAAAAGTTATGGCAAGTTACTTTGTTTGCTTGGACTCCTGGATTCTGGAAAAAGAGTCCAGGGAACAAGGCTGAAGAGGGTTGCAAGAGCTGAATTCCCCAGGATCTCTGACATGAGCTGTCGTCAGGGCTTGGACTTCGTGCTGAGGGTGGTGCCAAGGCTCTGAAATGAGGCTTGAACAGAAGGGTGAGACAAGCAAATATGTGCTTTGAAAGGCTCTGTCTGGCTGTTGGGTGGTGTTTGGAAGACCACTCAAGGGGCTGAGGTGTTTGGGCATTGAGATGGTGGTGGCCTGAACTAGTAATAAAGTCCGAGGGTTGAAGAAGAGTAGACTGGACCAAGACATTATTAAGAAGATAAAGGAACAGGACATAGTGACTGACTGATTTCAGGACATAAGAGCCAGGAAAAAGTTAAGGATCTATGAATCCATAAATACATTAACTAGCTGTTACTAAGCATCAAATGTATACAGAGCTCTGTGCTTGGCAATAGGGGCTCTCTGTGCAGGCACATAATACATGGTATCTGCACTCAAGTAGCTCCAGGTCTGATGGAAAAACCATTCAAGAAAGTGACAGTAATAATGGGGTATCCCTAGTTGCTGAGGAGCACAAAAGAGGGGCTCCAAATCTAGTCTCAAGAAGATAAGAAGGCTAAAAGGAAATTTTTCAAAACAGTCAACAACTAAGCTGAGTCTTGATGGGGACAAGTTGAAGAGAAGAGGTCACAGGTACTGTGAGCAAGCGCACAGCATATGTGAAGGCAGTGAGGTGTGAAAGAGCATGATGCATGTGTGGAGCCAGGGACAAGGCGATGGTAGCACCATTAATTGTGATCTGGGACACAGAAGGCAGAACAGCTTGTGGTGGTGGTGGCGGAGGTGGGGAAGCAAGGTTAGGTTCTGTCTTGGACATATTGTGCTTGAGGTGCCCAAGGAGTCGTTAAGCAATCTCTTCAAAGAGCTCCCTGTGAAGACAGAGCTGGGCTTAGGAGGGATGGTGATGGTGACCTGCGTGGGACACCTTGCCCTCCACCTTCTCAGTGGGGGTTACCAGGACTGAGAAAAGGGGGATAGGGACTATGCAAAGCAGTGACATTTGTTTGCAGGTTCTGTGGTCCCACAGCATTGCCATGTTTGGGGTGGGGACTGTTGGGCTACGTGGAATCCGAACAGTTGAGGCCCCTTTGGTGCCTAAAAGAATATTCTCCTTCTACCTCCTCTGGTTTGTTTGGGGAAGAAAGTTGCTCACCAAGCTCATGTACATAGCAGAGGAGCAAGGAGTGGCAAAGCTCACCTTGGCCACCTGGTCTACCAACTCCTTTCCTTAGCCACTCTTTCTATTCCCCATCCACAGTCAGGGCTCAATCCACCTGTGCCAGTTCCTGTCCCCAGACCTGCCCTCCTTCAGAAGGCTGGCTGTACCAGAGGGGAGGGTTGCCTTTCTGGCTACCAATGACTTGACTCTGAAGCCAGAGCTGTGTTTGAGGAACAAAGAGACCTACCTGTCCACAGAGGTATCTCATTTTTCCCATTGTCTGCTTCACCCAGCAAGATAGAAATGCTTTCAGGCAGTAAAGAAGGGAGAAGAGGAAGACAATGTACGTACTAGGAATGGTGAGTCTTTAAGAGTGCCAGGGGCTGGATTTCAGGAGAACAGAGGGAAGCGGGGGTGGTCTTCAATGAGGAGAGAGAGATGGGCAGAGGTCAATCACAGAGGGCCTCTTAAGCTAGGTTAAGGAGTTTGGACTTTGTCCTAGTGACAATGAGGAGCCACTGGAGGTTTTCTTTTTTCTTTTCCCTGAATAATGATTTTACTGTTTTTATAAAATTTATGTGTTCTCCTAATTGGAAATTAACTTGATACAGAAAAGGTCAAAAAGGAAATTAAAAATAACTTCAACTCCCACACAATAACCATTGTTAGAGCAAGCCTCATTCTAACCCTTGCCTTTATGTTCATGGTTAGAGATGAGGATGGGTATAGAGACAGAGATAGATCGAGAGAGAGAGAGAGAGAGAGAGAGAGAGAGAGAGGAGAGAGAGGGAGAGAAAGAGAGAGAGCAGGGGGGTGGGGAGAGAGAGAAGGGTTGTGAATAAGTTTCAACGGTATCCGTGTATAAATCTTATCTTAAAAAATTAAAAATTTAATTTCCTTTCAATTTAATAAAAGGCGTCTTCTCTTAAAGAAGAGGTGACACCTCAAGGGAAAGA
>NW_006779039.1:1578983-1579401 GCF_000442215.2 Lipotes vexillifer | reverse complement strand
GGTAATAAGGTCTAGGTTGTAAACAGATCTCTCTGGCTGCTGTGATGGGGAGAAAGATTGGGAAGAAGGGGAGTTGGACGTCAGGACACCAGGTAGGAGACACCATAGTCATCCAGGTGAGAATAGTGAGAGCTTGAATGAGGCAAAGTTGGTGGGATTGGAAAGGAGGGGTGAGGAGAAGTTCCAGAACAGGAGCAGGTTTCCTAGGACTTGGTTTCTGGTGGAGGCAAACACAAAGGAGCTTCTGCTAGATGACTCATAGGGCTCAAACCTTCATGATTAGGAGGTGTTGGTACTGTGATCAGAAATAGGTTAAGCAGACATAGCAGGTTTGATGGGGGAGTCAATTAGTTTTGCTTCAGATGTGTGAAGATTCTTCAGCTGGGCATCCAACAAGCAGTTGGCTCAGATGGCAGCA
>NW_006779039.1:1575253-1578911 GCF_000442215.2 Lipotes vexillifer | reverse complement strand
ACCAGGAATGAAGATAGGGACCTGGAAACCATCCACACAGAAGTGAGCACAGAAATCGTGGGAGCATGAGAGATCTGCAGGGGAGAAAGTGTTGAGATAGAGAACTGGGCCAAGGACAGAAGCTTGGGAGTATCTGTGTTGGGAGATGGGAGGATGGACAGGAGTCAAGGGGAGTCAACAAGTTTGGGAAGAGTCCAACATTCCTGTCTCGGTGCTTCATCCATGACAGTTTTCAGAAACTTTCTGGGAGACTCAAATATAAGGTATGTTTGCTGAAAGAAAAGAAAACCAATCTCAGGAGAGTGGATCAAGCAGCTCTGTACAGGGAGTCTGAGGAAGAGCCTTAGGCAAGAAGAGGCCATTGGATTTGGCAGTCAGGAATATTGATGTCTGTTGTGGGATCAGGTTCTGGGGAGTACTGGGAGACAGAGACAGATGGCTGGGAGCCAAGGATGGAGCCAGGGTAAGGATGGGGTGGCCTTGAAGGCAATCTCCATTCTCCAGATGCTTGGGGTGAAGAGAGAAGAAAAATCAAAGTAGCTCCAGGAGACTAAGACATGCCTAAGCATCTTCTAGGCTGCAGAGAGTCAATACAGCAAAAGAGGCTGGGAAGTAAGCATGGATGGTAATGTTTGCAAGGCTGGGATCTCAGGAAGCTGGATGGGGAAGGGATTAATAGTGCCAGTAGAAAGGGTTGGGCCTCAGGACTCGAGGAGAGGAGAAATATTGAGGTGGACAAAATGCCAACATTTTAGGCTTGAGAGAAGAAATGATGCCATCAGCAACTGCCACTTCTTAAGTGTATACATGGTACCAAGCATAAGACTGAGTGTTCCTCAGGCATTATGTGCTGTCATTCTCACAATAACCCATGAGACAGGTATGATTATGACCCATATTTTGCAGAGGAAAGAAATAAAACTAATACATATCCAATATCCCACTACTGGCTAGTGAGACAGACAGGACTCCAACCTAGGTTTGTGACACAACAAAGTCCAAGTCCTTTTACAAATGAAAACCTGATGCCCAGGGACAGTCAGTGATTTCCCCAGCATAGATGGCTGGGCCAGGACTGGTGCACAGATATTCTGACTCCAAGGGAATGGCTGGTTCTTCTAGTCTAGTGGCTGGATGCACACAGGTGGCTGGGAATGTCATGGCACAGCCTTTCCCAGCACACAAGGACAGCATGGCTTGGAAACTGCTGTTCCAAGCAACTAGGCTCAATGGAGTCTGCCAGATCCGGATTTAAGTGCCAATTCCACTTATCGGCCATGTGCCCTCCAGTCAGTTGTCCAAGCTTTCTAAACCTGCAGACCTCTGCAAACTGGAAATAATAATACCACCTGCCTCACAAGACTGTCGTCAGGATAAAACATGATAATCCATAGGAGGTGCATAGCACTGAGTGGTCAATAAGTGTTCCTTGGTGGTTGTTTCCGTTGTTGTGGCTGCTGTTAGTGGGGAGAGCATGATTTAGAGACAGACAGTCTGGGCTCTAGTCTCTGGCTGACCACTTAATTTCTCTGACCTGGATAAGTTGCTTCACACAGGAGCCAGTTTCCTCAGCTCTAAAGTGGGGATAATTCACAAGTGAATGTGGGGATCAATTAGGTAGTAGATGGGAAAGTGCTTTGAAAACGTTGAAAACAAAGTGTCCCCATAAAGGTTAGTTATTTAATTCTACCTTGGAACTAAAAGATCAGCTTTCTAGAAAAACAGGCACAAAGGATGAGAAGAGAGGAAAATAACTAAGTCAATGAACTCTATAAATCAAAACTGAGAAAGTTTGGAAGAAGAAAGAAAAGACTTTCTACTTGTCTGAGGTGGAAGGAATGTATTTCATTCTAGCTAGAGTGTATTTGGAACCTGATCCAGACCAGGATTTGGACAAGCCTTGTTGCAGTGACAGGGTTTGGGTCAGTTTTGGTCTCTGTTTGCCAACAGCTCCCTCAGGTCACTTTCACAGACCTAGCTCTGCCACTAAACAGACGAAAAGTGAAGCAGAGGGTGTAGGTATCAGGATGGGTTTCTTGGAAGAAGTGGCATTTGGACTGGGCTTTGAAGGATGAGTAGGTAAGGGAAGTGTGAGGGGTAGGGGTAGTTGTCAGATGGATGAGAGGAAAAGCCTGAGCAAAATCACGGTAGCAGGGAGGGGCATGAGTTTGT
The DNA here is from genome assembly GCF_000442215.2 of Lipotes vexillifer. Classification (NCBI taxonomy): domain Eukaryota; kingdom Metazoa; phylum Chordata; class Mammalia; order Artiodactyla; family Lipotidae; genus Lipotes; species Lipotes vexillifer. The sequence goes on along the minus strand of NW_006779039.1, from coordinate 1,576,739 downwards.
GGAACAGCAAATCAATCCATGTGACTGAAGATAAAGCTTTGTAAGTGAGGGGCAAAGGTGACAGATGAACCTGGAGAGGTGGATTGGGTTCAGCTCATGGATGCTCTCGAGGTGGCTGAGGAGCTTGGTCTCTGTCCTGTAGGCAATGGGGAGGCACTGGTGACCAGTGCCTTCCAACTGCCCTGGCCTGACCTTGCCTCACACAGGGTTCTGAGCAATGTAGGTGTTAGAAAAAGGTGTCTTTGCTTGATGAGACATACTCCATGGTTGAACCTTTAGTCTGGGTTGTTCCCACCAAAGCAGAATTGAGTGAAGCCTAAAGGAGTGGTTGGCCATGTCCTCTGCAGCTCAGGAAAGCAGGTATCTCCAGGGCCCCAGGATGACCAAGCTCTGCCTCAGCCACACAGCTTTCTACTAGAGAGTGGAAGGCCATGAGCACTCCGGAATTCTTATGCTCCTCACCTTCCCTTAAATGTTTTTCAGGAGACATTTATGACTCCTCCTCCCATTGCCTGACCCAGCCTGCTTCCTGGTTGTTTCTGAACTCTGGTACTCTATGTTAATGTTGATGCCTATATGACCTAGCTAGCCCTTGATCTTCACCAATTTGCCAATCATTGCTGCCCTGTCCACTAGTCTTCCCCTTCCCCACAAGTACACATAAGCAGGAAAATCCCTGCCAATATGCAGAGGTAGGTTTAGCAGTGTCTTTGAGCACGGATTCCTCCATCTTGTTAGTATTGGGAAGCTGTTGTGTCTGGGTAGGTCAGCCCTTTGCAAACCTGACAATGACTAATCTGCCAAGTGGCGGCTTCATTGTCAAAAGATTCATAGCTTTGCTCAGGAAAGGTCAGATTCATTGGTTCTAGTCAATTAGAGAATAATTTATTGTCCCTCTTCTTTCTGTGACTTCCAAGACCATATGTGGTTTATCAACAGAGGGCCAATCTCTAAGGCAAAGCCAGGCACACCAATAATCCCTCAAAAGTCATAAATGGCACAAATGAAGTATCCAAGTTTCTCTAGGTTAGAAGTCTCAGCTGGACCTTGTTCCCCACAGACCGCCCCCCCCCATCACAAGGAAGTTAAAGTGGGCTCCAGGTCCATCAAATACACTGGGAATCACCAGTATTTTACAAATGTGAGATTGTATAGGCAGACTTTCAAAAGATGGCTGTTTCCTCTCTAGAATTATCATCTTGCAATTAGAACAAACAGTCACCAAGTAGCAGGTATCAGAGTCTTGGTTATGTCCTCTGGTAAAAATAGTTAAATTGTTTTGGGGAATGGCTAAGTAAATAAAATTAATAAACTTTACTACTCCATTTTAACCTAATTAATACAGCTGGGCATCAAGATAAACTAGAATGAGTAAATGGAATACACAATTAGAACAAGGTTTAGAGAAACACAACTCCCTAGGAACTTCAATGAAATGTCCTTGCTAAGCCTAAACTGATCAATTTAGTACTTGCCTACTCTTTCC
>NW_006779039.1:1548853-1575211 GCF_000442215.2 Lipotes vexillifer | reverse complement strand
ATTTGCGGAGCACAGGCTCCAGACGCGCAGGCTCAGCGGCCATGGCTCACGGGCCCAGCCGCTCCGCGGCATGTGCGATCCTCCCGAAACGGGGCACGAACCCGCATCTCCTGCATCGGCAGGCGGACTCTCAAGCACTGCGCCACCAGGGAAGCCCCTTCCTTCAAATTTTTAATGGCTATCTCAAGCAAAGAAAGAAAGGAAGAACAACTGGGGCATCTCTCCTTTGACACCATCCTCCCCAATCATGAATTGTGATGTTGAAGGAATCATTCTTGTGGCTGTTTCCTAACAGCCCTCTCTACTCAAGTTATTAATCAAAGATGCTTTTCTTCCCATCATAGTGCTTCTGCCTTTGTTTCTAAGGAATCTGAGAGAATCCAAAAGGGAAATAAAGATGGCCAGGTATGGCCTGCTTCCCAGCATGAAACCCTGTGATTGTCTTTTCCCCAATCAAGAGGGATTAAATGTTCCTTCTCCATACCTAAGTTCTTTGCCTTCTAAAGCCAAAATGTATGGTATTCATAATATATGTTGGATGATTCCTTAGCAATCCCCACTCTTCAAAATGTTTTCTGTTAGGATTTGGACTTGGGAAACTGAATTATGCCAGAATGGAATGTTTAAGAGAATATTCCAAGAGCATAAGCAGATTTCTAGACAACCATATGTAAATGTTTTTTCCACATGTGCTGTGAAATCAGACCCAACATCAGAGTCCTCCACTGTAGCTCTGGTCTAGGCTCCTTGTAGGAAACGACCAATTATGATTTTATTCTGTAGGGTGAGGATAGGGACCCAGGGACTTTGGGGTTGCTTGACCTGTGGATCCTGAGGTGGGAATGACTCACTTGAGTCTGACTGGGAGATAGGCATCCGTTTTTGTTGTTGTTGTTTGTTTGTTTAGATCAAAAGTTAGAAAGAAGTTTTGGAAGCAAAAACCTGTAGATCTAGAGAATAGAGAAGTGCTGAGAAATGGGGGAAATGTGATGAGCTTACTTCTCCAGGACAATAGAGGAACCATAAGGCATGGGTTCTGGGCACTATAACAGAGAAGTTGGGGAAGAGGGAGTAGATGAAGAGGACCAGAGACAAAGGGTGGTACGGGAGACTTTTAGAAGATTCCAAAACATTCCCCAGAAGTCCCTAATACAAAAGGCTGGTGACTTCTTTTAGGAGAGGAGAAATGAAAGTGGGAACCAGGAAGACTCTCTCAGGTCATTGCCCAAATGAAGGAGAGGAGCCCAAAGGAGCAAGGGGAGGGGAGTGGAAGCAAACAGTGGGCTTAGAGTGTCAGGAAGGGAGAGGAGTTCTAGGAATGATCCCAGATTCTAGGACACACCTTGAGGGTTTCACAGACCCCAGAGATTCCTATTAGCCCTTTGTCAGTCCCTAACTGTCAATAGAAAGATCTGAGACACCACAAGTCCTTGCAGTCTCACCCAGCATTTCTACACTAACCGGTGTAGAACTCTTGACTTCAACTAGGGCCTCTGCCCACTTTGGATTGGCATGGATTCTCCCACAAGGCTGATCCCTTCATCACTCTTCTCCCTAATCAGCCTCTGTCTGGCCAGAGGTCCATACCACGAAACCTAGATCTCCAGTCCAGACCCAGAGAAGCCTCTCTCCCACATCAGTGGTCTGTCTCCTCCTGACTTTGCTGTTTATGACTCCCCTCCTGGCCCAGCCACTCATCTGGCTTCTGGCCTCAGCTGATCTGCTCTGAGGAGACTTGCAATTGAGCTCTTCTCTAGAACAAATGACCAACCCTCTTTAGAGTGACTCTGGATGCCAGAAGATTGGTATCTGCCAGCATCCCTTCTTTCCCTTATTGCTTTGTGTTTCTAGCCTCCCCAGCTACCCCTCCTGGCCAAGTCTATGAAGGGGCTGCCTGATCCCAGAATCTCAGTGTCTCATTGCTGACCTGCGGCTTGGCCCTGGCTCTGTTTGCTCTGTGACTCATGTCACTGACCGCTGGCTGGACCCCTTCACTGATTACTTGCAGCAGTTGGACTGGGCTTCAAGTTCCTGGATACCTTCCCCAATCCAGGCCTCAGCCCAGATGTCGGTGTACAGCTCTACCTCAGCTTTGGATATTCTTCCCACTTTCCAGTCAGCCTATGTGGCAGTGACAGTCGAGAGGCCTAGAGAGGCTTGTGCTCTTGCCTCCAGGTGGGGGTTATAGCAAAGCAAAATATCCAAGTCCCTGGCTCATAGCACCAAAGTCTGATGAGAGATAATGAGTGAAACTAAGGAGGATGGAGAACTCTGTCTGTCTAGAGTCATCAGAGAGTTCCCTGGCTGAGCCAGGATTGCCCCAGGAGCACCCATATAGCCAGAGGTTATAACCAGCAGGGGAAGTCAAGAGGAGCCTGTCCATAAATGGAATTAGTGCATATGGACATTTGGGGCTAAAGACAACTAAAAACCTCCTGGTGGTGTAGTTTTGGTGTTCCAAGTGCTCATATGAATAATCAAAATCACCATACCACCTCTCAAACCCCAGGCTTACCTAGAAACCAGTATCCCAGGTCGGCACTGTCCAATAGTGGCTACCATATTGGACAGTGCAGATATAGAACATTATGCTTTTCCCCAAATGGAATTTCTGGAATACAGATGAAGGAAGAATATACAAATGACTAGTGAACAGCTAAACTGACAAAAGGGCCAGACCAGAAGAGGGGGTTGATGCCATAGGGGGAGAGAGATAGGGATCCTCATGTTTTGTCTTTCCTAGGCTAGCTCTCTTCTCAGTGAGGAGCTTTGAACTGGTGGTCCTACCTTGCCTTGCTATATCCCAGCCTCACTGGCCATTTCAAGTTTCACCTATATGAAAAAAACTATAAACTTCCATTGTCATCTAAAAGGATTTAAATAAATGAAGAAAGAGAGCTTATTCCTATGTAAGAAACCTCATTATCAAAGAAGGGTCAACTCTCCCCAAATTAATCTACAGATTTAACATAATCCCAAATAGATTTTAGGGGGCCTAGACAGGAAGATTCTAAAGCTTATCTGAAATATAAACAATTGGTAATAGCTAGAAATGTTTTTATAAAACAAATAAGGGACACGCTCTAATATTAAAATGTATTCTAAAATCACAATAACCACAATGAGATGTGACAGAAGAGACCAATTAGTGTACGGAACAGATCTAGAAGCGTACTCAAATATATGAATATTTAGTATATGATAAAGGAGGTATTTCAAATCAGTATGTAAATATGTTGAGATAAATGGATAAGTATTTCGGGGAAAAATTAACTTAGATTTGCCAAGTAGAGGAAAGCAAAGGGAAGCCACAATCTAATACTAGCCTCTTTTACAGTGTTGTCTGGAGGAAGCAGAAATCTGAATCTGAACAACAATGTACTCTTTTGTGTCTAGATTATTTCACTCAGCATGATGCTTTTGGGATTCATCCACGCTGCTGCGTGCATCAGTAATTCTCTTTTATTGCTGAGCAGTGCTTTACTGGATGAATATGCCACAGTTTGTTTATCCAGTTTGTGTATCCTATTTGTATATACAAGTCTATCCAGTTTGTTTATCAGTGTCCTGTTGATGGACACCTGAGTTGTTTCCAGTTTTAGACTATTACTAATAAAACTGCTATGAACTGTGTTGTATGATTTTTTTATAGACATGTATTTTCATGGCTCTTGGGTAAATACCTAGGAGTTGAGTGGTTGCATCATAAGGTCAGTGGAATTTTAAGTTTTATAAGAAACCAGACTTCTGACTTTTTCCCAAAGTGATCATATCTTTTGACATTCTTACCAACAATGTGTGACAGTTCCTCTTTCTCCACATCCTCGTCAGTATCTGGTGTTGTCAGTCTTTTTATCTTTAACTATTCTGGTGAGTGTGTACTGGTATCTCATTGTGATTTTAATTTTCATTTCCAAGATGACTAATGACATAAGCAAATTTTCATGTGCTTATTGACTATTTGTATATCTTCTTTTGTGAAGCATTCTTCAATTTTTTTGACCATTTTTAATTGGCTGTTTGTCTTTTTATCATTCAGCTGTAGAAGTTCTTTACATATCCTGGTCAAATATAAGTTTTTTTAAAAAATAATTTCCCCCAGTAGCTTACCTATTCACTTTGTTAGCAGTATCGTTTGATGAGCAGAGTTTTAAAGTTTTATGAAGTCTAATTTATCAATTTTTCTCATTGGTTGCATTTTCTGTGTCCTGGCTAAGAACCATTTTCCTACCTCCAAGTGACAAAGATATTCTTCCATAATTTCCTTTAAAATGTTTATGGTATTTTACTTTATATTTAGGTCCCTGAACCATGCCAACTTAATTTTTGTGTATGGTGTGAGGCTAGGTTCAATGTTCCCTTATCCATATCGATGGACAGTTATTCCAGTGCCATTTGTTGAAAATATTTTTTTCTTTCTTATTATATTACTTTGGCATCTTTGTCAAAAATAAGATTACTGTAGGGCTTCCCTGGTGGCGCAGTGGTTGAGAGTCCGCCTGCCAATGCAGGGGACACGGGTTCGTGCCCCCGGTCCAGGAAGATCCCACGTGCCGCGGAGCGGCTGGGCCCGTGAGCCATGGCCGCTGAGCCTGCGCGTCCAGAGCCTGTGCTCCGCAACGGGAGAGGCCACAACAGTGAGAGACCCGCGTACCGCAAAACAACAACAACAACAACAACAAAATAAGATTACTGTATAAATGTGCATCTATTTCTGGGATCTTTATTTTGTCACATTGATATGTTGGTCAATACTTATGCCAGTGGCACACTATCTTGATTAATAAAGATTTAGAGAAATTTTTGAAGTCAGGTAAGGTTAGTCCTCCAACTTTGCTCATATTTTTCAATATTGCTTGAGGTTTACTAGGTCTTTTTCATTTCCGTTTAGAAACAGTTTGTCAATTTCTACTAAAAAAAACTGTCATGGTTAAGACATGATTGTGTTAAATCAGTAAATCTATAAATAAAATCTATGAATATATAAGTCAATTTGTGAGAATTGACATCTCACAAATAATGTCATGGTATATATTTCCATTCCTATAATGGGTTTTTAATTAGAGAAGTATCTCTGTCAGAGCTGTGCTTCAGAGAGATTAATTTTGTAGCAATATGAAGTATAGATTAAACTAGCAGCATGGATACCACATGCTACTGTGGTTGTCCATAGATAGAAAGTATGTGCTAGAATTGATGCCACAGTAGAGTGGAAATTAGAAAATGCATGCTAGAAATTGTCAGGATTTGATGACTAAAAGTGAAGAGTGAGAAAGATGATTAAGACTTACATTACACAGATACTTCTGTCCTGGATGATCAAGGGGATGACATTTACATGAAACATACACTGCTTTTAATCTAGAAACAATTAAATGCTTATTATGTAGCAGAGCCTGTGCTTGGCACTAGGGACACAATAAGAACAAAAGCCTACATGGTCCCCACCTTACTGGAACACCTTGTGGATGAGAAAAATATTTATTAGATAATCACACAAGTAGATGTAAACTTGCAACTAATAAAAGTGCTCTACAGAAAGCACACCTAGCACCTAAATCTTGGTTTCTAATTTCTTTCTCCAACAAAGGGAACCATGTCTCCTTGGAGAAATGGCTGATTCTAGGGCAGGGGCAGAAAATATACAAGATAAGCCAAGACTCTTGTAGTACTAGAAAGTAAAGAAGTGCTAAAAACAAAACAAAACAAAATCTCTCTGTGATGGGAGTATGTCAAAGAGACACAAAGGAGCCAACTGAAAGACAAAATAATTATAATGGCATTGGAATATAACCCAAAGTGTGAAGTAAATATCCATATAGTGATATAAATAAATGATTGAATAAGTTAGTAAATGGGGGAGAAGAGACAGCCTCTCACACAGAATAATTCCTAATAAATTATGTAGATACTCTACCCTAAAGGAAGGGAAGCTAAACACCTACTCTTTAAGTGTGCACTGCACATAGTAACTTCTTTATAAAGAGTACAGTGTGGAAAAGGGGGAAAAGCGTAATTTCACAGTGGGGGGAACCTGACAAACTACTTCAGCCAGGTGATCAAGGTCAACATCAACCATCATAAGTGATGTAGGTAGTATGTTGCTTTGATATGGTGTGATTAAAAATTCACTTTACTTCTGTGATTTTGCTCCCCCCAGAAAACATAACCCCAGTCTAATCATGAGAAAAACATCAGACAAATCCCAATAGAGGGGTATTGTACAGAATACCTGAACAGTTCTCCTCAAAACTTTCAAAGTCATCAAAAACAAGGACAGTCTGAGAAATTGTCACAGTCAGGAGAAGCCTACGGAGACATACATTTAGACAACTAAATATGATGTGGTATCCTGGAATGCAAAAAGGGCAATAAGTAACAACTAAGGAAATCTGAATAAACTACAGACTTTAGTTAATAACGTGTCAATATTATAACTCTCACTATTATAACAAATGTTCCACACTAATGTAGTATGTTAATAATAGGGGAAACTGTGAAGGGTGGAGAGGTATATGGGTATTCTCTGTACTATCTGTTCAATATTTCAGTGAATCAAAAACCTTTCTAAAAAATAAAGTCTATTAATTTTTTAAATTTCTCTAAAGGAGAAGGGCACGCTCTAAGGGTGACTAAGGTCCACGAAGGGCTCCCTGAGGAAGTTACCCTTTATCTACGATCTAAGGAATGAGGAGGGATTAAGTAGTTGAAGATCTAAGCATCAGTCAGTGTAAAAGCCTTAGGTAGAAGGAAGCATGGTGTGTTCAAGGAACAGAAATAAGCTCATTGCATTTTAAGCAGCATGATCATGGGTGAATATGGTGCCAAATATGGTGGAAAAAATAGCTAGGAGCCAGGATGTATAAGACTTTGTAGGCCATACTAAATATTTTTGTCTTTATCTTAAGAGCAATGATGTTAAGTAGCAGGGTATGGGAGGAGACATGAAGCAAAGGGAGAGGTAAAGGATGACACCCACATTTTAGTTTGGCCAAGTGGGTGGCTGATACAGCATTCACTAAGATTGGGACACTGAAAGAGGGCAGGAGATCAGTTTTGGACAAGTGTGATTTAAGGTGCCTGTTGGATATCCAAGTTAAGGTGTAGAGTATACAGTCCAGACATATAGGTCTGAGTTCAGAAGAAAGTTGTGAGTTAAAGATAAGCTTGTGTGTCTTCTGCATATAGATGATAAATGAAGCCATGGACATGAATGAGACCACCTAGGGTCTCACATTCGAGAGCCTAAATATAAAGGTGGGAAGTCATCAATATGTAGATAAACATGCTCCTTCCTAGAGAGACTGTAGAATGAGAAGAGGACCTATGGAAGACCTCTGGGGAACACCAACACCTAAGAGGAGGAAGAATAAGTGAAGAAGAGAGCAAAGACAATCTAGATGAATAGTGTGATGCCATTGACACCAGAAGAGAAAACCTGAGAAAGTGACCTGGTGACCAAGAATTCAAGATCAATAAAGACTGAAGAGACCTCTGGATTTGGTCACTTCAATGTTTGTGAAAGAACTATTATGTAGAGTGGTGTTGGTGGTGGTAACTTTATTGCTGTGGCTTCAAGAAAGAGTGAGAACAGACTACTTTTTTTAAAAAGTTTGTTGATAACGGGAAGGAAAAGATTGGGACAGTCATTGGGCAGGAGTAAAAATTCAAGAGAGATTGAAGACACAAGAGAGAAATGATAAGCAATGGAATAAAGTATTGCTAGACACCAAATTTAAATTCATTTATTAGACATCACCATATTTGATGACTATCTTCTCTCCAATTTAATGGGTGCCAATGAATGACGTACTCTGCATTTCATCACAAGCATGGCTGGGGCTTGTGATAGATGGGGAGGCTGTGCAAATATAGGTGCTGGTTTGGGATTTACCACATATCAATATTTACTATGGATATAATCAGTACAGCTGCTCACAGTGATACTTCCAACTAAATAAGCATCTTCTCCAAAGTCAGCCCTGCCTCCATTTCAGGCAATAAAAAAGCAGCTTTTGAGTCTATTACGGTCTTGCTTTTTGAGTGATTCTGAGTTGGTTGGGTGGTAGTTTGTAGCTCAGGCTGCAGCCAAGGAGCAGGCTTTGCTTCTGGCTCCTTTCTAGGCAAGATCTTTAATCCAACAGTGCTCTAGACCAATCCTTTCTCCACAACCTCAATCTTGTCTCTTCCCTTGCCTGTGTTTCAGATCTCCAAGCCAAGGACTTCCTTCCTGTAGCTAAGAACACAGGAGCCATGGCTTCCTGGCCCATCTCCATTCCCATTAGTTTGGTATCTAGTAGCCTAGGTCAAGAAATGACTTAGGCTGGGGCAGAGGTAGTGCTTAGTAACTGCATGTACCTACCCGTGAATCTATTCTGGAAAGCACCGTTGGTCCCAGAATACAACTCTGCTGTATTGGAGTTGCCTTCGTGTACTGTAACTGCCATGGGGTAACCTGAAAACAAGCCATCCTGCTTGCCTGTCGCCTCAGAAGTTTGGTCTGCCTGTTTCCTTAGAGTTAGGCATGGTATCCCCTACTTCAACTGCACACATGTAAAAAACAAAGTGTGCCAGCTTGTTGACAACAGCTCTTCCTATCCTCATTGAGTCTTAGATCCCAGACAGGTGGCAGCCTGCACTGGTACCCACTCTATGCTCAGCTTTGTACTGGGAGCAAATGAGACACCCAGAGATTTAAACACAACAGTTCTATCCTTAAAGATCATAAGAAGTCACTTGACTACAAAGTGGGCAGACATCTAAAGATCCAGGAACATGAACCCAGAGTGGCATAAGTACTCACATTATCTCATCTAATTCTCACAAAGCCCTGCATAATAGATCTTATTCTTACTATACCCAAATTAGAGAGGAGGAAACTGAGGTTCAGAGAGGTGAGTCACTTGACCATGGTCAATTTTTGTAAGTAGAAAATACAGGATTCAAATCTAAATCTGTTTGACTCTAAAGCCTGTCTTCTTAAGATCTTAAGACCTCTGCAAGCCTGGCTTAAGCAAACATTGACCTTGCCAGTGACCGCCACATCAAATGCTTGGGGCAATACCTTCTATAGGATGAGGGTATCTGGCTGGTGTTTCTGGGAAGAGGAGGCACTGGAAGAGTGGAAAGATAGTCTGGATCTTATTAGTGTGGGCAGTTGCACTCCAGGGCTCAACATAGCTGCTCTACTCCTGTATCTTGCCAGGTTAGTCTTGCCCTGGATGATGTGGTATTTCATCGAGTATGCCCTTTGCCTCTGTAATTAGATTCCCTTCATCTCCAAGCTAAAATAATAGATTGGCCTTCTGTTTGCTTAGTTACTCAGCTCTGAAAAGCCATCTCACTTGAGCTAACTTTTAAATCACTTACAGGAAAATAGTCCTGCTCCTAACACCTACATTCTGGACCGACTTGGGTATGACAGTGGACAAGTCTCTCTGGGCCTCATTTTTCTCATTTGTAAAAGACAGTTCTGTTGGGTTTCATTCCATCTATGCTCCATCAATTGAAGAGGATAGATTCGACCAACAAACAAAAACTTATTGAGGACCTCCTTTTGTACCAGGTATACTGAGACACAAATCATACAGTGGTGAATAAGACAGAAATGATCTTGGCCCTCACGGGGTTTAGCATCTTTGGTGGGGAGGTGGCCATATAGCAAGTACATTATCACACATTGTGATCAAAGCATGAGGGCTAAAAGACGAGGGTGTCTAACTCTGCCTAGGGGATTATATAAGGTTGCCTTCCTCACCTTTCCCTTTCCTTGAATAACTTCTACACATCACTTGCTCATTCATTAATTCATTCACTCCCCAAACATTTCCTAGTGCCTGCTGAGTATCAGACACTAGACATACAGTGAAGGTCAAGGGAGACAATGTCTTGGCCCTGAGGAGCTTACATTCAAGTGGAAGAGATGCACAAAAAGCAAGTAAACAAACACACATACAGAGAGAATTCAGAGAGTGATACGTGCCCTAAGGAAGAAGACTCGGGGCAACGTGTTTATAGCCTTGTAGCTGCATTAGGTTGGCCGGTTCAGAGAAGGCCTCTGTGAGGAAATAACATTTGAGTTGAAAGTGATTAACTAGGAGTCAGTCACATAATGATCTGAGAGGTAGAGCTTTTCAAGCAAATGAAAAAGTAAATACTAAAGCTCTAAAGAGAGACTGAGCTTGGTCTGTTTAAGGAAAAGGAGGAAAGAAATCCCGTGGGGTTGGCATATGGGGAATGAGGCAAGAGTAGTACCAGATGAGGTTGGAGTGGTAGGTAGAGCCAGGTAACTTGGAGCCTCGGAGGTCGATAAGAAGGGTAAGTTTTATTCTCTGAAATAGGTAACCATGGGAGATTTTAGCAGGATAGAGAGCTAATTTGCATTTTAAAATCACTCAATATTAGATATGTAGTTTGCAAATATTTTCTCCCATGTGTAGTTGTCTTTTCATTTTGTTGATTGTTTCCTTTGTGGTGCAGCAGCTTTTTAGTTTGATGTGGTCCCACTTGTCTATTTTTGCTTTTGCTGCCTTGTTTTTGATGTCATATCCAAGAAGTCATTCCCAAGGCCAATATCAAGAAGGTTTCTCCCTATGTTTTCTTCTAAGAGTTTTACACTTTCAGGTCTTTAATCCATTGTGAGATGATTTTTGTATATGATGTAAGATTAGGGTCCAATTTCATTATTTGTGCGTGGAAATCCATCTATCCCAGTAGCATTTCTCCATTGTGTATTTTTGGCATGCTTGTCAAAAACCACTTGACTGTATATGTGAGGGTTTATTTCCGGGCTCTCTGTTCTTTTCCATTGATCTATATACCTGTTTTTGTGCTAGTACCACACTGTTTTGATTACAGTAGGTTTGTAATATATTTTGAAATCAGGAAGTGTGATGCCTCCAGCTTTGTTCTTCTTGCTCAGAATTGCTTTGGCTATTCGGGGTCTTTTGTGGCTGTATATGAATTTTATGAATTTTTTCTATTTCTATACAAAATGCCATTGAGGTTTTGGTAAAGACTGCATTGAATCTGTAAATCACTGTGTGTAGTATGGATATTTTAACAATATTAATTCTTCCGATTAATAAATATGGGACATCTTTCCATTTATTTGTGTCTTTTAAAATTCTTTAATCAATGCTTTGTAGTAATGGGGTGTACAAGTCTTTCACCTCTTTGCTTAAGCTTATTCCTAAGTATTTTATTCTTTTTGATGTTAATGTAAATGGGATTGCTTTGTTGATTTCCTCTTTCGATAGATCATTGTCAGTGTATAGAAACATAACTGACTTTTGTACTTTGTATCATGCAGCTTTCCTGAATTCATTTATTCTCCAAATAAAACATTAAAATACCCAATGGGTACATGAAAAGGTGCTCAACATCACTAATCATCAGGGAAATCAAAACCACGATGAGATATCACCTCACACTTACTAAAATGCCCATTATCAAAAAAACAAAAGTTAAATAAGTGCTGGTAGGGATGGGATGTAGAGAAACAAGTATTGATGAAGATGTGCACTGTTAGTGAGAATATGAACTAGTGCAGCCACTGTAGAAAACAGCATGGAGATCACTCACAAAACTAAAACTAGAACTTCCATGTGATCCAGAAGTCTCACTTCTGGGTATATATCCAAAAGAATTAAATCAGGGTCTTGAAGAGATACCTGCACTCCCACATAGACTGCAGCATTGTTCACAATAGCCAAGATGTAGAGCAACCTCAATGTCCACTGACAGGTGAATGGATAAAGAAAATGTGGTGTATATAAATATATGCACAATGGGATATTATTCAGTCTCTAAAAGAAGAAAGAAATCTTGTCTTCTGCAACAACATGGATGAACCTGGAGGACATTATACTAAGTGAAATAAGCCAGACACAGAAGGACAAATACTACGTGATATGACTTATATGAGGAATAAAATAGTCAAACTCATAGAAGCAGAGAGTAGAATGATGGTTTCCAGGGGCTCAGGGAAGTGGAAAACAGGGAGTTATTAGTCAAAGGATACTAAGTTTCAGTTAAACAGGACGAATAAGCCCTAGAGGCCTACTGTACAGCATGGTGCCTGTAGCTTATAATACTGTACTGTATACCTAATAATTTGCTAAGAAAGTAGATCTTATTTTAAGTGTTCTTATCAAAATAGGTAGGTAGGTAGCTGGTAGATAGATAGATAGATAGATAGATAGATAGATAGGGCAAGGGGAAACTTTGGGAGGTGACGGATGTGTTTATGGTATAGATTGTGGTGATGGTTTCACACTGTATACTTAATTCCAAAATCGTTAAATTGTATATATTGAATACATACAGTTTTCTGTACGTCAATTATACTTCAATAAAGTGGTTAAAAAATCACTCTAGCTGCTGAGCAAAGAACAGACTGGGAGGCAAGCCAAGAGTGTATTAGTCTGCTCAGGCTGCTGTAACAAAATACAATAGACTGAGTGGCTTAAACAGAAGATTTATTCCTCACAGTTCTGGAGGTTGAAAGTCTGATATCAGGGTGCCAGCACGGTTGGGTTCTTGGTGAAAGCCCTCTTCCTGGTTTTGCATACGGCAATCTTCTTTCTGTGCCCACATATGGTGGAGAGCAGAGAGAAAGGAAGCAAGCTCTGTCATGTCTCTTCTTATAAAAGCACTAATCCCATCATGAGGCTCCATCCTCATGACCTAATCACCTCCTAAAGACCCCACCTCCTAATGCCATCACATTTGGGATAAAGGCTTCAACAAAAGAATTTTGGGAGGATACAAACATGCAGTCCATAACACAGGAAGACCAGTTACAGAGGGGGAGGTGACAGTGGCTTTAACAAGGATGCTCTGGCTGGGAACACTCTCAGAGGTCTTCTGCCAGGCCCGCTGCTACACGTCTGTACATGTAGAGAGTGAGATGCCTGCTGTGGCAGTCCCTCTCCTCCCCCAAGTGTTAAAGAAGTCCACCTGAAAGCAAGAAGATAAGTGGAATGGGGAGTCAAGAGACAGAGATACCTCTACCCCCAGGCACACTAGCCTTGGTTCCTGACTCCCCTGAAGATCCCCAGGATGTCTGCCTATTTCTGCCTTACCAATGCCATTTCAATGTCATGGTGCTAGAAATGCACCAACTGGGCAACATCTTCCCACGATCTCTTCCAGGCAGAAAGGCCTGAGGCCCCCCTTATCATATTTTCTGACTACAGTCTGGAAGAGCCTAGCCTGGGAGATTGGCAGCCAGTGCCCACACAGACAGGACCTTTGTATGCAAAGCACAGGGCTGAATGCTGCACCTCCCACCTCTTATTGCTTGCCACCTCCAGTCTGTGCAGGGGCTGTGACTTGCCCCACCAGGAAGACAGGAAAGAGGCCCAGGGAGAGTCTGGGCCATGCCCAAGGCCACATTCAGAGGAGGAAGCCAAGTCAGGATCTGAATCCAGCTTTCCAGACTCCTAACCCCATGCTTTTTTCCACCCCACAGTGCTGTCAGGCCTTTCCAAGAGAGAAACCAAGAGTCAGCGAATGGCTTTGAAGCAGGAAACCACAATTCCCTTGCCAAGCCCACATTCCCAGCAGAACAAACCCCTTTCATTCTCCTGCCACCTCAGCAATAGAAACCTCCCTGCCATGTCCTTCTCTTCCTGCCTTCAGGCTCAGATTTCACTTCACCTCACAGCATAGGACAGAAAGACAGCCAGAGTTAGGCAGAGGGAAGGAGTTAGACAGAATTAGGTGAACACCAGAGATGGTGTGAGGGGGAACACGTGATGCAAGGATGGTGAGGGGAGGTGAGATTTGCGGGGGAGGCCAGAATGAATGCCGATTATCCAGGATCATTGGCAACCTGGTGGATCAGGAGGGGCCAGACCTGATTAAACATTGGAAGATATAGCTCTGCTTCCAGCGGGTGCTTCAGATCTATCAGCTTCCAGCTCCCTGCAGACCCAGGGTGCTCCTGCCCAGCACCTTCAGGCCTCTGAACTGACTGTGAAAGCCCAACTGGTATTGGTCACCACCTTTGTAGTGATCCTCTGCTTACCTTGTTGTGGGGCCTTGGGTAAGATCCTTCCTATTCCTGGACCCAAATCCTCCCATCTGTAAAATGAAAAACTGGCCTAAATTACTCCTGACTGAGAACCTTCCAACAATGTTGCCCCATGAACTTTGAGATGGGAGGGTGCTGGACTGTATACATGGTTGATGTGTAGCAAAAGCAGAAGCTGGGAAGGAGTGGGCTTGAGACAGGGACCTGGCCTGCAGGAACTAAGGCATGGAAACAGCCTCTACTATGAAAAAGACCATGGTTAAGGGCTCTGTGCTCACACAGAATACCCAGAGCCAACTGGGCCTGTGATTAGGAGGTGGGGAGTATAGCCCACGAAGCAAGGCTGGTAGACAGGGACATTAGATTTTCCCAGACGTGCAATAGTCTCTGACTGAGAAAATGCTCTGCCAAAGCTTGAGCTGGAACCTGGATTGAGAGGCTAGAAAGGCTGAGGAGCACAGGGTTCGGGGAGAGAAAAGAGGAATGAGGCAGCCACCATAAAAGATGAATTTTCAGAAAAGAGCCAACGTGTTTAAAGAGGGTATTTAATAAATGTTCCTTTATGATATATAATAGCTCCCTGGCCTCTCCTTGAAGTCTTCAGTGAAATGCCATATTAACTGTCAATGTATTTTTGCTTTTGGATTTATACCTTTTGATGTCTGAGCAATATGCTGAGACAGCCCTCCAGAAAGGCCTGGTGCCAGATCAGGTGTCACCTAAGGAAGCCCCAGCACCTTTGAGTTTCATATAGAAAAGTTTTACTAGTATGGCCTGTCTGATGGCCCACCAGCTACTCACCCACCCCTATCTCCATATCCTCCATTCTGGGGCAACCAAGCCACAGAAGCCCCTCTGCTCAGGAAGAATCAAAGGAGCAAGGACTCAAGGTTGATTTCATGGTGCAGTCACTTGAAAGGCAGACCCTGAGTCTCAGAGATCTGGGGAATCACATATAGGGTCTAAGTTGGACTTGCAAGCTCATTGGTACCATTGGAATGGACTGAAATATGTGTCCCCCAAAAGTCATATGTTGCATCCATAACCCCACAATATGATGGTATTTGTAGATGAGGTCTTTGGAAAAAAATTAGGTTTAGGTGAGGTCCTGAGGGTGGGGCCCTCATGATGGCATTAGTGTGCTTTGCAAGGAGACGCACCAGAGCGTGCTCATGCCCTTCCCTCCTCCTCCTCCTCTTGTTCTTCTTCTTCTTCCTCTCTCCTTCTCTCTCTCCCCCATGTGAGGACATAGTGAAAAGCTGGTCAGTTGGTCATCTACAAGCCAGGAAGAGAGTCTTCACCAGAAGCCGATCATACTGGCACCTTAATATCAGACTTCTAGCTTCCAGAACTGTGAGAAATAGATATCTGTTGTTTAAGTCACCCAGTCTATGGGATTTTGTTATGGCAGTCCCGACTAAGACACCATTCCTGGCAGAAAACCAGAGCTTTTCTCTTCACATACATGTTCATCAGCATCCTATGGGCTAGGTATGAAAGGAAGTGTTAACCCCATTCTACAGGGCAGGAAACTGAGGCTCAGAAAGCAACCTCACTTGGCCAAGGTCACAAGATGACTAAGTTTGGGGGCTGAGATTCAAACTGAGTACTTTTGAGCCCATGTCCAATATCTTAGTCCCAATTTCTCAAAGTGTGGCCCAAGGACAATATGTTTCAGACTGCCCTGCGGAGCTTCTTGAGCAAGCATAACCAGGGGGCCCCAATCCCAGGCTTACTAAGTCACAGTATCTGAGCATAAGCCCATGAATCTGCAGTTTAACCAGCTGCAGTTTAAAGAAGACTGTATCAGTTTACTCAGGCTGCTGAAACAGAGTCCCACAGACTGGGGGGCTTAAACAACAGCAATGCATTGTCTCCTAGTTCTGGAGGCTGGAAAAGTCCAAGATCAAGGTGTGGGCACTTGGTTGCTTCTGAGGGTTGAGAGGGCAGGTTCTGTTCCAGGCCTCTCTCCTTGGGCTTGTAGATGGCCCAGTGTCCTCTCATGGTCTTCCCTCTGTATATGTCTGTATTAATATCCTCTTCTCATAAATACACAAGTCCTATTGGATTATGGCTTACCTTAATGACCCCATTTTAATTTTATCACCTCTTTTAAGACCCCATCTTCAAACATAGTCACATTCTGAGATACTGGGGATAAAGACTTCGACATATGAATCTTAGGGATACACAATTCAGCCCATAACAGAAGCACTCACTGAAAATATGATTCCTAAGCCCCTTTCCTAGTGAAGAACAAGTAATTTCTCTTTCTCTCCCTCTTCCTCCCACCTCCTATCCTTCTAAAAGCAATAGCATGTTGTTTTAGAGCACTGACTTCAGGAAGCCCTGCTTCCTATTTCCATATCTCCCAGCCCACCTGAGGCCTCTGAGGACCCTCAGGAAGCTGAGGATTGTGGGTGTGTGCATGGGTGACGTGTGGCATGTGGCTGCTGAAGAAAGGCTCCGACTGCAGGTGTGCAAGTTGGCTCTGTCTGCATGTCTCCAGGGGCCACAATTAACCCAAAACCAAATGGAAGACATACTTCCAGTGGCAGGAAACACACACCCACCACTCTGGCTCAGCGCCAACACAGTAAATATTGTCTTTCATGCCCTGCAACTGATAAACTCATGTAACTCGAATGAAACCATCAGGGTTCATCATCACTCACAAACTCCAGCATACCAGCCAAGGATAGCAGAAAATGAAGACGATGTCCAGGAGGGATGCATAAGGGTGGCCCCTCTTTTGCCACACCCTGCGTCCTTGGGCCACAGTGACTTGAGGGGTAGCGGCATGTGGAACAGCCCAGCCTTGCCCACAAGCATATCATGGAAGCTGCAAATCTCAACCCAATGGGACCTGAACTATCCCGGGCCCTTTGGGTGCTCCTCCTACACCACACCTGGCATGCCAGATACACTGAAGCTCTTGTCCCCAGAGACCTTTACTTACACAGCCCTTTTGCTCTCTGTGGAAGGCCCGGGCACTTTGCAAGGGCCAGCTCCAATCCTCACTGACCCAGAAAGTTTTGAGCCCAATCCAATGCCATGTCCTCTGAAGTCTCCAGCCCCTGGCGTAGATTCCTGGTTTCCCCACTCCCTTTGCTCGTCCAGCACAGAGTCCAGTCACACTGGGAAAACTCAGTTTGCTCTGAGAAACAGCCCAGTGGGTTGGGATGGTTCTAACAGTGCATGAGATCACACTGTGGCCAGCCTCCCTCCAGCTCCACTTCCTGGTGGCCCAGAGCTACTGTCCTGGCAGTCCTACTTTCCAATGTTCCTGTACCATGCACCTCCCCCCACCTAGCCATGAGCAGGGAAAGGCAGGATTTTCTTTTGTTTTTTTTTTTTGTTTTGGGCTACGTGCTGCTTATGGGATCTTAGTTCCCTGACCGGGGATCGAACCCGTGCCCCCTGCAATGAAAGCGCAGAGTCCTAACCACTGGACCACCAGGGGGCTCCAGAAAGACAGTTTTGAGGACCCGCTATGCCCTGGCTTTCAGAAGCAGAACACGGGTTCTTCTGCAATGCTTGCCAGGCTGGTAAAGGGCCTCACTCCTGGCGGTGGGGAGGGTGGTGGTAGGGCTGTAAAGGCCTCCCTGGCAGCAAGAAGAAAGAGGAAGGGAGGAAAGCCAAGTGGATGCAGCTTTGTGACAGTCCTGCCCATAGGAGCAGAGAGCTGGAGGTGGAGTGGGTGCGCTGTGGGAGAAGGGGACAAAACCAAGAGCTAAAGCAGGGCAAAGGCCCACTGTGCCAGGGCCAGTGCACTGCTCGAGGCCACTCAGCTTGCGTACTTCAGCATTTTACATGGAGGCTGTTCAAAGAACCCCTGCCTGATCCAGACATGGGCCCTCTTCACCCCTGATGATGTAGGTAGAAGACTGTGGAGATGAGGTCTCAGTCCCAGAGCTCAGGCGTCTTCTGAAGGGGGCGACGTATGCCTGTGAGGATTCACCCTGGTCATGCCAAGCTCACCAGGCAGGAGCTGAGCCGATTCCTGCAGCCATGAAAGCAGCTGCTGCAATGTCATTCCATGAAGACAGCTGTGTTGCATGGGCAGGCTTGATGTCATCCCCCAGGCATCTGGGTGGGATTGCTGAGCCCCCTCCATCCCACTTTTGCCTCATTTGTGTGTGTACATCTGTCTCCTTCACTTAACTGAGAGTCCCTCCAGGCCAGCAATGGCATCTGATTCCTGTTTCTATCACACTCATCCCATAGCCCACACCCTAGAACCTGGCACTGAATAGATGATAGCTCAGTGTTTGCAAGGATGCCCAGTAACCCAAAGAATCCATAAAGATGAAGCGTGAAGTCACCACTGTAGATACGGGTCAGGAGATCAGTAATCCTGGGACAGGCAGCCTCTGCCCTGGGACACAGCTGGGGCTGGGATTGGTGTGAGAGCTGTGTGTTTCTTAATCTAAAGGAGAGCTGGCTTGCTTCCTCCACCCATGAGGGACGTGTAAGGCCTGTTAAAGAAGCACTGGGCTCTCCAAAATTTTCCCACACCCACACTCCCCCAACCTTCCTCCTCCTATTCGTATATTCCTCTTCCGTTTTTGTATATGTATTGACTTTCTCCATTTTACCAGCAGTATATGCTCATTAAAGAACATTTGAAACATTTCAAATAAGAGAAAGAAGCAGAAAATGTCATCTACATTCCACCCACCCAAAGATAACCACGATTAATATTTTGAAATGTTTTCTTCCAATATTTCCCCTAATCTTTCTGAGCAGTGAGGCTTTATATGTGTTTGCTTTATTTCTACTGCTTAGGGACAACTGGCAACCCGGTGCGGAAGAGGGAGCAGAATGAGGCAATGTAAATGTCAGGAGAGTGTCATTTGAGTCCCTGCTGTGCTTCTGATGTGCTCTGTGGTGTTTGGTGTGCCCTGACCCTCCCTGGGCTGCAGTTTTCCTGTCTGTGTAATGGGGTATTGGATTAGAGAAGTTCACAGCTTTCTTTCAACTTAAAGATTCTTGGAATCCATTAAGGAGTAGGGAAGGCTGCAGGAAGAGGTTGTTATTTGAATTGAGATTTGAAAATGGAAACTCTGTTAATAATACATTTGGAAGAGGGCAGTCTAGGGAGAAGAAAAGGCAGTTGCAAAGGCAAAAAGGTTAGAAGACACAAGCTGCCCTTGGGGTTGGCCCCTGTAGGTGGAGTGTGTGGGAAGTGTCAGTGGGAGATAAACTGGGGCCAGACACCAGATGCCTGGAATTCCTTCAGTTGAAGGCCCTCTGCGTCCAAGATGGGACCCAAGCACAGGGTGTCTGTGAGACTACAGAGTAGAGCGTGGCTGTTGGGAGATGAGCAGGGCACAAAGCCAGCTGCTGCTCATCCAGGTATGAAATCTCAGGCAGAGCTGGCCTTGCTAGCCAAGCTGAAATGGAAGCCTGTGAAATCAAAGAGGGTCGAAGCCGGAAGCCTAAGGACTCCACCAATTGCAAGCACAGTACAAATCTGAGGGTAAAGGGCTTAAAAAACCTGGGATCTGAAAGAAGGAGCAGAAGCTCCAATAAGAATACAACTCAAGGAAAAGGAAAAGTTGTAAAAAGAGTAAAATGATGACCTACACACAGAGTTTAGATTATCCTGGATCTCAGCCAGCTTTATTCTCAAGACTCCCACACTATTGTGGACAAGCTGGCAGATGAGAATGAAAATTTTGAGAGAAACAGTCAAAATTCCTAGGAAAGAAGAGGGTTGGGGATAAGGAGCTGGGCATTCATTCACCTATTTATTTCACAAGCATCTCCAAGGGCCTGCTGAGCAGCCAGCCCTGTAAGACAGGCTTCGCACCAAGCTCTTGACCATCCCTGTCAAGACTTAAATTTACGAGATAAGCATATCAGAAACAGTTGACCATTGCCCTGCACTTTGTTCCAATTTAAATAAACTTTGAGGGAATAGTGGCACTGAGATTACCGCCTCATGGTCTTACAGCTTGGCTTCTCACAAACGTCATTAACTGGATCAAAGAAAATGTAGCCTGTGTTTCCATTTATCCATAATACTTTATTATCACAAAACATAATAAGAGTATTGCAAGGTTGGACTGACATTTGAAAGTCAGTTAGTCCAGAAGCATTATTACTTATTTAAGTAGATAAATATACATATTTATTAGACTCGATGTTTCTAAAAAGAGATGATACAGGTTTCTAAATGCACGCAGCTGAAGAAAGGTAGGTCCCTAGTCACCAACCTCCTGCCACCATCCACAAAGCAAATGATACAGCCAGGCTTGAAGAGAAAGTCCTGCAGCATTGCCTCTGGTAGGCTCGAGGCCTTCCAGACGTTTTTCATCAAGTTCTATTCCCAGGCAACCAGCCAACATTTTGTCTCAGTTCAGCTGGACAGACTTGTGGCGGCTGGTTGGATGACTTGGGGGGTAACTGTTTGGCCTCCCCGAGAGCCCTGTTCACCTAGGAGGTATCTACCTTGGCTCCTTGACCCCTTGTATTTCCTCTTGTCTCGTGGCAGTGCAAAAGGAAACAGAAACATTGGAGCTCATCATAAATATCCTGCGGTGGTCTTTTTCTGCAGGCAGTTGCCCCTCTCAGTTAGCTTTTGAAACTAAACAGGTGTCCTATGTAAGGAGAACTCTGGTCTTCCAGAAGCAACCGTAAGCCTATTTCCCACACACCTGCTGTGAAAGGCAGAACCTGATTGGCCCTGTGATCAAACCCCCTGCCCAGTTTGTTTTGCCTCAACGAATCCCAAAAACAATCAGTTACATCCTCTGAACCTTTATCAGTGGCCATTCTCTCTTCCTTCCTCCACAGGAGATTCGGAGTCTTTTAAGAAGACCCTGGAAACCCTGGCGTGTGCTGGGAGGGTGGAGGGAGCCCAGAGAAGGCCCTGGCAGCAGTGGGGGTGGCAGCAATGGCAGTAGTAAGAATGGAGGGTGTAGCCCTGCTTACTACGTTCAGAGCGGGGAACCTTTCCCTGCCCAGCCTCTTTGTCCGCTTACTTGCTGCCTGTGTCCTTGTTGAAATGCATACAGTGCACTGCAGAACCATGGAGCATCAGGGCTTTTCATGCTGATCATAAAGGCAGCTTCATCATCAACTCCCTTCATTATCTATGTGTCCATGATAAAGTCAGCCCTGTCCGTGTGGACTGTGAGTCTCTCCTGGCCTCTATCTACAGCTATCACTGTGCTTGCCGTTTTGGTTGCAGATTAAATATCTATCAGGCTGATAAATGGCCTCTGCAGCAGGGGCAGAAATGCCAAATCACCTTAGAGGAGCCAGGGGCAGTTGATCCAACCAGGGCAGCCCAATACAGGGAGCCCAGCCCCTGGAGCAATCAGTTTTGCCTCTGCGGCTTTGCACCCAAGCTCACCTGTGGTTCACCAGCCTCACAGGTCAGCTCAGGTGGAAGGATGCCAAGGAAGCTTGGTGATGCCCTGGCTAGCCAGTAGCCCTAGGAGAGCAAATACCTATAATTCCTCTCCTGGTATGCCCAGGCAAAACTGGAGCCCCCACCCCAAAGAGACATGAGCCTGGGCTTTTAGCCCAGGCGTGCAAGGCAGTGGGTTATGTATACAAACTACGAGGTAAGGGGCTATTGGCTGCTTCTACCCCAGACCAGTGGAAGGAGGCAGCAGGGAGCCCTGTGAGAGGGGGACTGACAAACAAGCTCCACATTTGTGCATTCCTACAGCATCTCTGGTAACCAAATCCACCTCCATGCCATGGTACATGAATTTGCCAGTTAAATACTGAGGAGTGTGGAGATTTGGGCTGTGGCTCATCAGCTCTGCCCTCAGGGGCCCACAGTGACTCTCCTGCTTCATGAGGAACTCCAGGCTGCCTCCAAAATTCTTGCTGCTCTGAAAGAGAGGGGACAGATTCAGAGTGCTGAAGCCGCTTGGACCTCATTCTTTTCCATACTAATTGGCAAGTTCATCTCCAAGGCTTTGGTGTCATTGCAGTCTGGCCATTCTCACCCTTGGTGAGGCAAACCTCCTTGAGGGAGGGCTCCCTGGTGTCTCTTCTGCCTGTGATGCCACCAAGTGCCACTATGGTTCTGGTGATAGGCAAGAGGGGGATGCTGCAAACACCATGGTGCCAATGATGTTAAAGTCACGGCTCAGTCCCAGGCAAGGTGTTGAGTGTAGCTCCTGTGGGGCTCTATGCCCCATCCCAGGCTGGGCCAGTTCTCCAGCTGACAGACGGCCTCCATCTCCAGCACAGGGGTCATATAGCAGAGGGACAGCCCTCTGTGCAAAGGTTTCTTTGCTCTCAGCACAGTCCTTGCTGACGCATAGCTCAGGGGGCATCTTGCTTCCACAGGAAACCTTCTGGCCCAGAAGCTCCTTGTTGACAAGGTCTGAGTCTTCTTTGGTTCTCAGGAAAGGGTTGTTGAATTAATGAATGATGAGCAAATGTGTGGCCAGGAGTGTAAGAAAAAGACTTCTCAGCCTCTGAAGGGTACAACTCACTCATCTGGCCTCCCACAATGGCCAGGGGACCCACTGCAGGATCCCTGACACCTAGTCCTACAGTCATCAGGGAACACTTCCTCAGACTCACAGCTAGAATGTACTCATGAAGAAGTCCAATCTGTTATTGGGATCAGGGACCGCAGAAGGCACTTGTTTTTTGATGTTGACAAAACAGCCTTCCAGGAACCAACTGGTTCCTCTAACTTGCAGCCTGATGGGTCATCTTAGGATTTCCTTCTGGGGCCCATAAGCAGGCAGACCTATTCTCTCCTCACCAGGACAGACTTTTAGAGACCTCTGGAGGGTGGCCATGTCCCCTGCAAGAATCTGCTCTTCTCCGTGAACAGTCCATTCACTTATCTCTCCTCTTCACCTATCCTGCTAGTTTTCTTTTTCACACTCCAGGTTGTCTCCAACCCTGTTCAAGTGTGTAGCCCAGAACTAAGCTTGAGACTCTGGGCCCAGTCTTCTCAGTGGAGAGTCACTCCCTCCTCCTTCTTGGACAGCTCATTCTCTAGCCACATCACACTCTGGACCCCTTCTGAGCTTTGTGGTCAACCCCACTAGGGATTTTTCTCTTGAGTTTCTTCGGAGCCAGAGATCTTGAATCAGGGGCACAAAATTTATGTTTTAAAAACATGATGGCTTTCTATGTGACCCTTTAAAAAGTCTTCTGTTGAGTTTGACCAGGATGCTGCAATTAATAATGGCTACATCCTTCTCTCCAAGCCTTGTTTTGTTGGAAAATTTGGTAAATACACCTATCTTCAAATTTGGGGCTCATCAAAATCAAGAACAGAGTTCTGAGCCATGTCACATTCAACCTCTATTCAATGTTGAACACCAGCTCTCAATGCACATGCTTTTGGTATAGTTGCTCAGGCTGTTATGAGTCTACCCAGTGGTAAAAACATTCAACTTATATTTCCAAGATGGTCAAGAGAGCCTTGGTTGGGTTTCTTAAAACATTGAGACTCCTAGAATGTCATAAGTGGAAGGTCCCTCAGTGATCACCTGTCCCTTTGCTTTGTTGGACAGATAATACAGAATCCCAGAGAGTAGAAGAGTTTGCCCAAAGCCAGCAGTGTGGCAGAACAGAATGAAGCTCTTGCCCCATACAATCCAGACCTTGTCCTCTCTGCCTTGCGGCAGGTTCTCTTCACAAGGGGACCATGGACGGTAGCATTGTCTCCATCACCAGAGTATGTGAATCTTCCTTTTTTAAAAAAATTTTATTGGAGTATAGTTGATTTACAATGTTGTGTTAGTTTCTACTGTACAGCAAAGTGATTCAGCTATAAATATACATATATCTATTCTTTTTCAGATTCCTTTCCCATATAGGATATCACAGAATATTGAGTAGAGTTCCCTGTGCTTTACAGCAGGACCTTGTTGTTTATCTATTTTATATATAGTAGTGTGTACCTGTTAATCCCAATCTCCTAATTTATCCCTCCCCACTCCGTTTCCCCTTTGGTAACCATAAGTTTGTTTTCTATGTCTATTTCTGTCTCATAAATAAGTTCATTTGTGTCATATTTTACATTCCACATATAAGTGATATCATATGACATTTGTCTTTCTCTGTCTGACTTACTTCACTTAGTATGATATTTTCTAGGTCCATCTATGTTGCTGCAAATGGCATTATTTCATTCTCTTTTATGGCTGAGTAATATTCCATTGTATATATGTATATGTATATTTTATATATATATATACACACACACACACACAAACACACACACACACACACACACACACACACACCCCACATCTTCTTTATCCATTCATCTGTCAATGGACTTTCAGGTTGCTTCTATGTCTTGGCTATTGTAAACAGCACTGAAATGAACATTGGGGTGCATGTATCTTGAAGCTTCCTTCTAACTGACTTTGAAAATAAAAGCAGAGACAGGCCATCGCACAGTCCCTTCTCCAGTACAGCAGTAAAAAAACAGAAAACATCATTCTTTCTCTCCATTTAGCATTGAATGTCACCCAGCTCTCAGATACCAGTGTCAAGGCAAATCCCAGAGTGCTGCAGCAGTTGCTCTTTTCTCCTGCCCTAGAGACACGGATTGAGGTGTGGGAATGAGTGGAGGGCTGAGTGGAGTCTCCAAGGATCCCCCCAGATGCCAAGACTGAGGCTAGACTATGAGGCAGATTAGGGACAAAACCCTCAGCAGGGTGCCCAGACAGCCATTAGTTATTTGGGACTCCTCTCTGTGGGTGAGAAGCCTGTGTACCTACCTTCATGCATACTTTTCACAGTTTGGGCTTGAAAGGAAGAAAAGCAATGGATATAAAAATTTTGCTGGTAAACTTCTTAACCAGCGAACAAACATATTTTTCACTTGGCTTCCCTTGGTATTCTTTCTTTTTTCACTTAACTTCCAACTCCAGAGCTCATACATACCTTTCACTGAAAGGAAGAAGTTGTTTATCAGGAGCTGAGCAAGTCAACCCACCAGTTACACACACCTGTGTTTCTGACTAGGCCTCTGATCCTTTCTCACTGGTGTCATTTCTCTGTGGTTCCAAGGCCTTCATGGTCATTTGTCTCTGTCTTTCTCACCCTCTCTCTGGCTTGCTTTCAGATTGTGTCTGTTTGTCTCTCTCTCTCTGTCATCTCTTTCTCATTCTGTCTGTCCTCGCACTGGCCATAGGTCCACTTCCCAGGCCCTGAAATCTGGAGGTTATAGTGACTCTAACCCCTCTCAGAAGCACCAACAGTTTCTCTCCAAACTTATAGCCATGACCCTTGACCCCAGTTGTCTAACTTTGAACAATGAGTGTTAATGGAACATCTGGTGCTGAGGATTTAGCACATGCTTTTCTCAAAGGAAAAAAATGGGAAAAGCTTGGGAAAATGTAACATAAGAAAGAAGGTGAATTGTTGGGACTCCATGGGGCTTAGCCTGACTTGCAAAAATGCACCCCAAGCACTTGGAGGTGGCTTATTATGAATGAGAGATGCCTGGGGCCAGATGTAGGAGGCAGAGTCTTCATTTTAGGGCATTCTTTCCCATAGCTTACCCCTTCCAGAGCCCCTCCTTGCCCTCCAGACAGAAATGAAGCTCTTTAGCCTGGAGCACAAGGTCTGACATGTCATGCCCCTGCTATAATCTCCAATTTCACCTCCCAGCTTGCCCCGCATATACCTTCTTCAGCCATTCCAAGACCCCCACCTTCATCTCAACCCACCCTCAATTTCCATGGTTTCATGCCTTTGGTCATGTTGTTTACTCACCTAGAATCCCTTTTCCTCTTTCTACAACACTGAAAAGACAATCTCGTGTAAATTAAATTGTTAAAAAAACAAACAAACAAACCCTGCTCATCTCCCAACACCAAATCAAAAGTTGCCTCAATTATTCAGGCTTTTAATAACTTTTGAGCATCTACTATGTGCTAGATACTCTTCTAGCTACTGGAAGCAGATTTGAACAAAATAGATAAAGTCTCTGCCCTTATGAAGCTTTTAGTTTTAGTGAAAGAGAAAGATGTTAAACAGATGAGCATACCAATAAAGTTATGACATCTGGGCTAAGAGCTATGAAAGTGGAATCTGGGGTGCAATGAAAACACATAATGGAGAATTTAATCTACTGTAGGAGGTCGGGGAAGTCTTCCTTGGACAGATAGTATATGAATTGAGGCATAAATAAGAGGAATTACCTAGGTTTCAGCCAAGGAGACCAATAGAGGCTTTGAGGTAAGATGATCATCTGTGTTTGAGAAAGAGCCAAGGAGTCAGTGTAGCCAGAACATAGTGGAGAATGGGGAGAAATGCAGAAGATGAGGGCAGAGAGGTGACCGGAAGCCAGATTAGTCACAGCCTGGAAG
>NW_006779039.1:1518735-1548843 GCF_000442215.2 Lipotes vexillifer | reverse complement strand
AAGAGTTTAGATTTTATTCTTCATGACATGGAAAGAACTGGAAGGTTCTTTATCCTGTAACTAGAGTTACAGGCTGTGTAGGGTTCCTCTGGGCTGCTGTATTAGGAGTAGAATTTGAGAAAGTGGGCAAGAACAGAGGCAGCGAGACCATTTAGGAGGCTTATGCAGTCATCCAGGCAAGAGATGGTGGTGGCTGGGAACAGGGTGGTACCAGTAAGGATGGAAAAAGGAGATCTTTAAGAATTACAGTTGACACAATTAAAAATATATTGGGATACTAGAAAACAGAATCCAACAGCACATTAAAATGACCATACATTATTATCAAGTGGGGCTTATCCCAGGAATTCAAGGATTCTTTAATATATGCAAATCAATCAATGTGATACACTGTATTAACAAACTGAAGGATAAAAACCAGATGATAATCTCAATAGATGCAGAAGAAGCTTTTGACAAACTTCAACACCAATTTATGATAAAAACTGTCCAGAAAGTAGGCATAGAGGGAACCTACCTCAACATAATAAAGGCCATATATGACAAACCCACAGCCAACATCATTCTCAATGGTGAAAAACTGAAACCATTTCCTCTAAGATCAGTAGCAAAACAAGGTTGTCCACTCTCACCGCTATTATTCAACACAGTTTTGGAAGTTTTAGCCACAGCAATCAGAGAAGAAAAAGAAATAAAAGGAATCCAAATCAGAAAAGAAGAAGTAAAGCTGTCACTGTTTGCAGATGACATGACACTATACATAGAGAATCCTAAAGATGCCACCAGAAAACTACTAGAGCTAATCAATGAATTTGGTAAAGTAGCAGGATACAAAGTTAATGCACAGAAATCTCTTGCATGCCTATACACGAATGATGAAAAATCTGAAAGAGAAATTAAGGAAACACTCCCATTTACCATTGCAACAAAAAGAGTAAAATACCAAGGAAAAAGCCTACCTAAGGAGACAAAAGACCAGTATGCAGAAAACTGTAAGCCACTGATGAAAGAAATTAAAGATGATATAAACAGATGGAGAGATATACCATGTTCTTGGATTGGAAGAATCAACATTGCAAAAATGACTATACATCCCAAAGCAGTCTACAGATTCAATGCAATCCCTATCAAACTACCAATGGAATTTTTCACAGACCTAGAACCAAAAAATTCACAATTTGTATGGAAACACAAAAGACCCCGAATAGCCAAAGCAGTCTTGAGAAAGAAAAATGGAGCTGGAGGAATTCAGGTTTCCAGACTTCAGACCATACTACAAAGCTACAGTAATCAAAACAGTATGGTCCTGGCACAAAAACAGAAATATAGATCATTGGAACAGGATAGAAAGCCCAGAGATAAACCCACGCACATATGGTCACCTTATCTTTGATAAAGGAGGCAAGACTATACAATGGAGAAAAGACAGTCTCTTCAATAAGTGGTGCTGGGAAAACTGGACAGCTACATGTAAAAGAACGAAATTAGAACACTCCCTAATAAGCTCAAAATGGATTGAAGACCTAAATGTAAGGCTAGACACCATCAAATTCTCAGAGGAAAACATAGGCAGAACACTCTATAACATAAATTACAGCAAGTTCCTTTTTGACCCACCTCCTAGAGAAATGGAAATAAAAACAAAAATCAACAAATGGGACCTAATGAAACTTCAAAGCTTTTGCACAGCAAAGGAAACCATAAACAAGACGAAAGAACAACCCTCAGAATGGGAGAAAATATTTGCAAATGAAGCAACTGACAAAGGATTCATCTCCAAACTATATAGGCAGCTCATGCAGCTCAATAACAAAAACACAAACAACCCAATCCAAAAATGGGCAGAAGACCTAAATAGACATTTTTCCAAAGAAGATATACAGATTGCCAACAAACACATGAAAGAATGCTCAACATCATTAATCATTAGAGAAATGCAAATCAAAACTACAATGAGATATCATCTCACACCTGTCAGAATGGCCATCATCAAAAAATCTAGAAACTATAAATGCTGGAGAGGGTGTGGAGAAAAGGGAACCCTCTTGCACTGTTGGTGGGAATGCAAATTGATACAGCTACTATGGAGAATAGTATGGAGGTTCCTTAAAAATCTACAAATAGAACTACCATACGACCCAGCAATCCCACTACTGGGCATGTACCCTGAGAAAACCATAATTCAGAAAGAGTCATGTACCACAATGTTCATTGCAGATCTATTTACAATAGCCAGGACATGGAAGCAACCTAAGTGTCCATCAACAGATGAATGGATAAAGAAGATGTGGCACATATATACAATGGAATATTACCCAGCCATAATAAGGAACAAAACTGAGTTATTTGTAGTGAGGTGGATGGACTTAGAGACTGTCATACAGAGTGAAGTAAGTCAGAAAGAGAAAAACAAATACCGTATGCTAACACATATACATGGAATCTAACAGAAAAGTGGTTCTGAAGAACCTAGGGGCAGAACAGGAATAAAGATGCAGACGTAGAGAATGGGCTTGATCACACGGGGCGGGGGAAGGGTAAGCTGGGATGAAATGAGAGAGCGGCATTGACATATATACACTACCAAATATAAAATAGATAGCTAGTAGGAAACAGCCTCATAGCAGAGGGAGATCAGCTCGGTGCTTTGTGTCCACCTAGAGGGGTGGGATAGGGAGAGTGGGAGGAGACACAAGAGGGAGGGGATATGGGGATATATGTATACATATAGCTGATTCACTTTCACTTTGTTATACAGCAGAAAGTAACACAACACTGTAAAGCAATTATACTCCAATAAAGATGTTTAAGTAAAAAAAGAAACTAACATACATTGTAAATAAACTATACGTCAATAAAAATTAATTTAAAAAAATAGTAAAAATAATATATTGGGAAGTGGAAGGGGTCTGGATGGTAGACACATTTACTCAGTGGAGAATACAAGACAGGGAAACAACGTGGAGAAGACCTTGAGTTTTGCTTTAGACCAACTGGAATGGAACCTGATATTATTAACTATTAGGTCTTTAGTGCAGTCGAGGACATTCTGTGTTCCAGACTCCTTTTTCTACATTTTACATATATTACCTCACTCTTCCTCAAGCCCTATAAGGTAGATGATGATGCTGATGATGGTGATGATGAGTTTCATTTCTAAATGAGGTAACTTAGTCCCGTAGATTAAATAATTTCACACCTTGTCAGTGAAGGAGCAAAGATTTAAACTGGGCAGTTGGGCCCATGAGTCTGGATGCCTATGTACCAGGCTCAGCTGCTGCTAATATTGACTTTGTTGCCTTACAAGGCCCAGTAGGTGATTAGAGGTATGGGTCTGGTGATCGGAGGAGAGGTCTTAGCTGGAGCTGGAGGATTAGCAGTCACAGGCACAGAGTTCATCACTGAAGCCACAGGTGGATGTGCTGGCCTAGGGAGAAGTCACCAGTACACCTTGCCCTCAGCTTCCCAGCATCTGCACATCTATTCATCCAAAGATCATTCAGGAGGACCACTCAGGGCAAATCCATGAATGAGGCACCATGGTTACACACAGGAAGGCAACTGTGTTCCTGCCCTCCGTGCACTCACAGACTGCTGGGGAAGACAGCAGAATTCACAGCCAGCTTGAATAATGCTCAATGGCTAAGAAACCTGGGGGTTGGAGTGGAGTTGAAATGTGGTCCCAGAGAATGGAGATATAGATTTACTGATTCTGTTTCTCTGGTAGAATCCTTTAGATAGATGATTGATTGATTGATAAGTAGATAGATAGATAGATAGATAGATAGATGATAGAGAGATAGAGATAGAGGTAGATTTATTGTAAGGAATTGGCTTACTCAATTTATTGCAGTCATTTTATAACTCAGTTGTGGGGCTGGCTAGGCCAGTCTGAAATCCATATGACAGGCCATCAGGAAGGGCAGGCTGGAAACTCTCAAGCAGGAGCTGATGCTGCCATCCATAGGTGGAACTTCTTTCTCATGGATAGCTCAGTTTTTTTCTTAAGGTCTTTCAACTGATGGGCTGAGGCCCACCTACATTATCAAGGGTAATCTCCTTTACTTCAAGTCAACCAACTGTAGATGTGAACCATATCTACAAAATACTTTCACAGCTACACCTAGATTAGTGTTTGATTGAATAATTGGGGACTATAGCCTGCCCAAGTTGACAGATAAAACTGTCCCATCAACCACAGTGCCCACATTAGGAACATTAAAGAGCTTTCATTTAACAAATACTGAGCAATCTCCAGGCATTGAGCACGCAGTAGTAAACAAGCCAGATGACAATCCCTGCCCACTTGGAGCTGACAACCCATCCTGGTCAGTGCTTTGGTGATTGTGCCCCATTAGGGAGGTTTACTTTCTATCTCCCCACAGGAATGTGAGCTGCATGCATCTCCAGAGTTGGGGCCACGTGTGATTCTTCACCTGTCTTGCCAGGGCTCAGCACAGGGACTAGCAGCTAGAAGATGTTAAGTAAGTGTTGAAGCAATGAATTTGTCTTTGTGGCCATGAGAGAAAGTGAACATAGATCAGTCACACCAGGCATCTTAGTCAACATCCCTTTTTGAACATTCAAGTGGTACAGAGCCTCAGTGATCACTGTGGCACATTCCATTCCTTTGACATCAGATAGCTCATTTCCCTCAACATAGTCTTTCCTTGGCCTGCCCTAGGAGCTTTTGTGCAGCTGTTATTCTGCAGTAAAACCCACTCTAAAGCTCTTCCACCTTCTGGACAACAGCCTCTGGAGTGCGGCCAAAGAAGTTGGGCCTCTGGTTTGGGAACTACACTTTGGAGACCACAGTGGACCCCTTTGGCCAAGGCCAGGTTTTCGCAAAATCAGTGTATGCTTTGTTTAGCACTCACAGTGCAGAATGGGAAGGCCTGGGTCCTCTGAAAGAAAGACTAGACAAGCATCTTGCTCCATTGCTCTTTGAGCTCTGGGAAGGAATTATGGCATCTGCTACCTTCACAGAGTGGGAAATTGAGCAGCCAAGACAAACATAGAGCCAACTGTGTTCTCAGCTGGTAAACCAAGCCCAAAGGCCCTGGCCCCAGGGGAGCCTCACAAGTTGGAGTAGAGGCAGGGCAGCCTTTGCTGACCAGAAACAGAGGCACAGTGGCCTAGAACCTCCAGGTTGGCAGTGATCTCTAGAAGAATGTGTCCTCTGAAGTCATGCCAGGCAAAGCTGTACTGGCTGATAAGTAAGTACAACAATAAGAGTAGGTGTTTAGGTACTGTTTTGGCAACTTGACATGGCTGCAACAGAGAAAGGTGTGATTTTGTCTTTTGTAAAATATAGATTGTGACAAAATAGAGATTGAAAAACTGGTCTTTCCATTCCAGATAGTTTGAGAAGCACTGCTCTAAACTACTGGTTCCACGGACTAAGGGTGGCATCAGCAGAGTAGGAACTGGCATCTGTGTTTTTAACCCGACCCCAGGGTGAGTCTCAAGTGTGCTTGTGAACCAGTGGGCCCGTGGTGTAGAACGATCTCCACCCCAAACACACGTGTTCATCCTCCACCTTCCTGTGGCCATGCAACCACTCCTTGCACACCTCCAGGGACAAGGAGGGCACCCATTCTGAGGCAGTAGTCCTGACCTTGAAAAAGTGCTCACTCAGATGGAACTGGAGTGCTGATGGGTAGCTGGGTCCTGTGAGACTCCACTGGGGCAATGTCTATGGTCATGGGGTGCCTGTATCAAGTCTTTCCACTGATCTGCTGCTCAGACTGAGTTCCTATTTAGATTCCCAGCCCCTCTTCAAGGAACCCCTGCTATGTGCACCATCTCTGCCTGCAGAACCTACTGCTGGCTTTCTCACTGCAGTCACGGGAGCCACCATGTCCTTTTCTCCCTCCTTTGACCCATGCTCCCTGCTTGCCTGCGGAAGTGTAGGAGAACTTGATTTGTTAAGATCCATTAAACTGCAATGTCACTGGTACTGAGTTGCCATGGCCACCCCTGCGATGTCCCCACATCTGGCTCCAGAACTACTTCCACTGTCTCCCGAACCATCCTCTGCTTTGACCGTAGCCTCCCAACTCTGCTTGATGACCTCCCTTGAAATGCCTATTGGTCTTCAGCTTTTGCCTCTTCAAAGAAATTCTGGCCATACTGTCTCTTTACCTTGCTCATTTGGGTGGAGACTGGGTGGCAAGTATTTGGGCTTTGGAGCATGAGTTGTCTATGGTCGTTGAACACTGTATGTTAGCATGGTGTGGTGATAATAGCCAAGGACAGAGGCTCAGAAAGCATGGGTTCGAGTCTCACCCTTCTGGCTAACTCACTGTGCATGTCTGGATATCCCTACCTCTCTCTGAGCCTCAGTGTCCTCACCCATAAAATGGGGTTGCCTTCCTCAGGGACTCCTTTTGGGCCCTGAAATAAAACAAAAGCTAGAAAGAAATTTGTCATGGTTGAAGCATTAGCTCCCATGAAGGAGTAGCTCTACTCAGGACCCAAGAGGAAGGAGGTCTTCCCATTCTGCCAATGCAATGAGCTTGTTTATATGGGAATTAAGAAAAGAAGAAGAAATTGAAAGAATAAAGGCCTTGCAAGAGGTAAGTCAATTTGTGTAGAAGAAGAGGAAAGAGAAAGACTTGTCCTACCAGATATTACGGTATAATAAAAAGATATCGCAATTTCTTAAAAAGAAATATGTGCTGGTGTAGGAAAAAACAAAACAGACCCCAAGAAAAATAATGGAGAGTTAAAGCTGGAACCGCAAATCAATAAGCAAAAGAAGGGTTTTCAAGTAAATAGTGCTGAAAAGTAAACTGGCTACATTCCCACCTCACACTGCAAATAAAAAGTGACTTCTGATGGATTAAATAACCTAAATACAGGGACTTCCCTGGTGGCACAGTGGTTAAGAATCCGCTTGCCAATGCAGGGGACACGGGTTCGAGCCCTGGTCCGGGAAGATCCCACATGCCACAGAGCAACTAGGCCCGTGCGCCACAGCTACTGAGCCTGCGCTCCAGAGCCCGTGAGCCACAACTACTGAGCCCATGCACCTAGAGCCTGTGCTCTGCAAGAAGACAAGCCACAGCAAGGAGAAGCCCATGCATGGCAATGAAGAGTAGCCCCCGCTCGCCACAACCGGAGAAAGCCCACAAGTAACAACAAAGACCCAACACAGCTAAAACTAAAAATTAATGAAAAAAACCCCGAAATTTAAAAGGTAAAACCAAAAAGGTATTGAAAGAAAATGTAGAATACCCTTAGGCCTTGGAGAGGACATGGATCAGACCGAAAATAAACCCTTCAAGCCATACGAATTGATAGGTTCGAATAAACAAAATTAAGGATTTCTATTCATAAAATGATATCATTGAAAAAAAGATAAATGACTGAGAGGTGAATATATTCGTGATGTCTAAAACCAGACCAACAAGAGGGGATCATTCAAAAAGAAGACAGGAATCTAAATTAAAAAAAAAAAAGAAAGCATTTAAACAGGCAATTTACATAGTAGCCAATAAACCTGGGAAAAGATGCCCGAACTCACTGGTAATCAAGCATGTACGCAAATTGGAAAAGACTATAAGATTCTCTTGGTCCCTATCAGTTTGGCAAACATTAGAAAGTTGGAAAATACCAGGTGTCAGAAAGGACTAGGTGAAACCCGAGCCCCCATGCCTTCCTGGTGGGACTATAAACTGACCTCTACCCCTTTCTTTTTTAATTGGGGTATAAAAGATTTACAGTGTTGTGTTGGTTTCCATTGTAGAGCAAAGTGAATCAGTTATACATATACATATATCCACTCTTTTTTAGATTCTTTTCCTATATAGGTCATTACAGAGTATTGAGTAGAGTTCCCTGGGCCTATGCAAAATTGGCATAGACGGCAGTGCCCTGGACTGGGGGCTTGAGGCCTGGCTTCCAGCTCCAGTTCAGCCCATACCTCCTTGGGTAGCTAGTCCTGGCCCTGTTTACCTTGCAAGCCATTAAGAAGATCTGGCGGGCTGATGTACAGGAAAGATCTCTGCACCCGACAGAGAGCCGCGCTGCTGTGAAGGATTATTGGAGATATTTATGAGCAAGCCAAATTGCTGACAAGGCAATTTTCTCTCCCTTATTCCTTCCTGACATGGCAGTCAATTTCCATTTCAGTGACGTGGGACTTTGAGGATGCAGTATCACAATTCTTACCCTCTTCCCCAGGGCTTGCCAAAAATTTGGTCATGCCTCCTGATGTCAAATTAAAACAACGACTGAAAGACTGAAAGGCATGTGATGCAGGGGGGTTGGCCAGGGGCCAAAGCTCAGAGGCCATCCCTCAGACACAGGATAGCTCCTCCAACAAAGGTTGCTGCATCCCAGAGCCCCAGGCCTATAGCGTGTGTGTGCAGGCTCAGATCCATGCACCAGGCTGCATGCTTAGGGGCCTCCATCCTGACCCTGCATGGAGATGACCTCAAAGGGGCTGGCTCTGGTAGAGTGGGACACTTCTAGGCTGTGGGACAAGCTGGTGAGAAGCATTAGAACATTTCCTTTCTTTAGACGGGCTGCTGGCAGCTCTATATTTGTTTGGAGGCCCCTGCAGTTCCCTCATTGGTACCTCTGGGTCTCAGGGTGCTTAAGAAGGCAGCCCTCCTCCAAGGTCTTGGTGTTCAAGTCCAGAACCTTTGGTCAGGGAAGGTCAAGGCTGGGGCTGGTAATGCTAACATTCTAATGCATGTTTCCCTTACTAGAAAAGTCCTGTCCTGCTTCTTACTAGAAAAGTCCTGTCCTGCTTCTCTGCCTGGAAAACTCCTAATCATCCTTCAATACCTTCCCTAATTCTCCCAGACAAGGTTAGTCACTGCCTCCCTGGGCTTCACAGCAAATACTCATTGAGCCCCTGCTGGGTGCCAAGCACAGTGCCAGGACTTGGGACTACAAAAGGGATCAAGACGGATGTGGTCTCATACTCACGGAGCTGGCAGTCTAGTTAGGAGAGAGAGAGACTGAACAAAGGAAGAAATAAAGGAGGACAATATAAGCAAGCAGTGCTGGCCAGAAAATTAAGATGGGGTGATGTAACAGAGTGGCTGCACAGCCACTTCAGAACAGGTGGCCAAACATGGTGACATTTCAGCTGAGTACTGAATGTCAAGAAGGAGCCAGTAGAGATTGGGGGACAGAGGATGCAGACAACAGGAACAGCAAGTGATTAACCAAACATTATGAGCCTCTGCCATCATGAAACAATGATAAAACACACAATGCCTTGGGCAAAGTGCCCAACTGCTCAGCTTACAGTGGGGATGAAAGGAACACAATGAGCAAAAGGCAATCACCTCCCTTGAGCGCTTTGGAGGTTTGCCCCCTCTAGTTTGCCTTTTCACCCATCAAGCTGCTTCTGCTGGACAAGAGCTCAGAGTACACCAAGCTTAGCATCAATATTTTGTATTATGAAAACATTTCCTCTCTCTTTGATTACTTTGTCATAGTACCTGGACAAACATTTGAAAATTAGTAGACATATTACAATGAGGATAATAGTCAAAATGTATCTCTGAACGTATTGTTTCTTAATGGTTAAAGCAGATGTATAATGTATGTTTAATAGGCCACAAACAGGCTGTTTTGGTTAGCCTAAAGTTCAAATTAAATCCTGTATAAGCCAGAATGATTTCCCCATATTTCAATATGTGAACATTTCTTCCATCATTTTCCCCTTTTAATTGCAAATCTTTTCATAGAAAGCATTGATAATCAGTATTTTTTCTAGCTCAGTTGGTAGAGCATGAGACTCTTAATCTCAGGGTCATGGGTTCAAGCCCCACATTGGGTGGCAAAAACTGTAACCAAAACTGGGGTCTAGCTGCTCGCCGCTCAAAAGCCATTAAAGAGGCAAGGCTGGTGGAAAGGAAAGTTTGCTTTATTTTGGATGCTGTCAAATGAGGGTGGGAATGAAGGTAAGGGTGGACGCCTGTCCAAAGGCCGACAACCCCTCTGACAATCAGTGGGCAAGAGCTTTTCTAGGCAGAGGTAGGGGGCTACATGCAGAACCAGCACAGTCAGCTCTGCGGTCATCTTGAAATTGGTCACCGATGGTCTGACCAGCATCATCTTGATTGTTTTAGGTACAGTTAATCTTCAGTTCCAGGGTAGGTTTGTTTCCATTTCCTTGAGGCCAGTTCTCAGAATTGTGGCAGCTCGTGTCATGGCTACAGCCTGGGCATCATGCAGTTATAACTTCTTCCACCTGGTGAGGGTTTCAGTATCTACAAGGCAGCTCGCAGGCTGTGGCTCAGAATATGACCTATAGACCTTGAGAAGGAACTAAAGTCCTTGACTATATGCTTAATGACTATATTATTATGTTGTCTCCTTTGACTATTTCCTTTGTTTCTGCATTTTCTCACTTCTCTGATTAAACTTATTCTTTGGCTAAAGTTTTTCCACAGACAAGAGGCAGGCGGAGGACCTGGGGGGCAAGAATCACAGGGGTAAGAGTAAGGAGGGGAGAGCAGCCTTGCGGGAGGCCAGGAAGGGGGGCAAGGGAGGCAAAGGGGGAAAGAGGAAGGGAAGGAGAAAGAAGGAGCAGAGGAAGGGCAGAGAAAGGGCCAGAAAGTGCAAAGACAGCAAGAGAGCTATTGAGGGAGAAAGATGGGGGGGGGGCAGAGGAATGAGGGCGAGTGATTGGGAAAAAGAGAGGGAACTGACAGAAGAAGGAAGGAGGGAGACAGGAGAGAGGAGAGCTAAGAAAGAAAGATCCAGGGAAAGGAAGCCAAAGGGGGTAAAAGGCAGGGGAGGACCACTTCAGGTGGCACCTGGGACCTGGGTGTGAGGGATGACGGGCCAAGCCTGTGAAGACCCATTTCAAAGAGGACGTGACCGTGGCCGGCTGGCCAGGCTCCCAGGAGACAATGCGGCCTTTCCCCAAGAGTAAAGCCAGCACACCGGCATGCTGCCAAGATTCTCTCCACTGCATGAGTGACACTTGTGCCACCCTTCGGAGTGAGCCTTGCCACCCCGCAGAGCTGTACACTAAGCACTGGGTATTGGGTGCTGCCTGCCGTAAGCCACCAGGATAGGGGCCCCGAAGCCCCCCTGCCCCTCCCCCTCTCTCCCTCTCTCCTTCCTTCCTCCCTCCCTCCCTCCCTTTCCCCTTCCTCCCTCCCTCCTTCCTCCCTTCTTTCTTTCTCCACTCAGGACTGGCCACAGCCTTACCTCCCCTGCAAGTCCCTCTATGCCCCAGTGAGACCCACGGTGGAAGCCAGGCAGAACCCAGGTGTGTGAGGCAACACCTCACAGCTGGCCGCTCCCTATACAGCCCTCACTCCTCTCCAAGTTGTGGCTTTGCAGGGCCACTAGTCCAAAGGACTAGGTCTCCCCAAATGTAAGGGGGGGCATGACACAGAACTAGTTATGGTCACTGGCTATGAAAACTATCCTCTTAAAATGACAGGCAAATACGAACTAGCGGATGGGATTTTCATGCCATTCAGAAATGATTCAATACACGGCAACATTTGAAAATATAAAACAAAAAGTTTTAAAGAAAAGAAGAAAGAAAATAGGAAAAAACCAAGTTCCAGCCAGATCCAACTCAGAATCTTCAAATGTTACCAATCAGCACTTACTCCATCTGGCTGTGATGTTATCTCTGCATTTGGGTAAACAACCCACCAGAAACCTGGGCTTGGGGGCCCGCTGTCCCTGGAGGATAAACTCAGGAGTAGCTTCCAGGTCGCTTGCCCTCAGGCAACCAGCGCGCTGACCTGCCCACACCACGGGGATCTCCTGAGAAGAGTGTCGAAGCTGTCCTGCAGCGGGCACAATTAGCTCTCAGCACGTTTGGATACCACGGTCATGGCCTCACCTGCCTTGTCTCTGGGCCAAGGAAAACTATTTTCTGTTCCACAGGGTCAGAACTGAAAAGGAAGAGCAGGACGGCGCCTGTGAAATGAGCTATAGGTTCCCGGGACTCTTTTCAGGCATATTTCCTCTTTTCCAGACTCTGTTTGCCACCCACCCCCCCCCGCCCCCGGCCCACATCTGCACAGAACTGGTTTATTTCCTGAAACCACTGCTGTGCTATGTATACACTGGACACATGCTTGTTTCCTAAAGGGCTGTCCTTTTATTTCCTAGGTTTAGTAGGAAACACAGACAAAGCCAAGCACGTTTTAAAAATAGAGAAATACACTGGTTTCCTCATTCTTACAACAAATATTTATTGGCATCTGCTCTGCACCAAGCACTGAATGGGGACAAGGAGATGGAGCCACAAGAGGTGACTCGATTCAGCAGGGCTGGGGGATCTCTGGAGCCCCCCAAATCAGGGTAGCTTTAGGAAAGGTCAATTTGGAAAACTGGGGAACTGGTCCCAGCCCTTGCAAAAGAGGGGCCAAGGAGGGGAAAGGACAAGGGCCATGGCTTCAGGGTCCAGTATGAGGAGGCAATGTGCCCAGGCCACTGTGGTGCACCCCAAATAGTTCCATTGTCTGGAGACAGGGCTCCAACTTGGCCTCTCTTTCTAAGCACATTGCATATCCAAATGCTCCGCGATGAATCGATCGGCAGAGGTGACTCACAGGCAGACAGCCAGCGTGGTCACGGAGCCCTGTCTACATTCCCAATTTGCCTGCTCGGGTTGTCACTTTGATAATGTTATTTACCAAGCCTGATGCCCCGAATGCCTGTCCCCAGCCCCTACTCGAGCCCTCCAGCCATTGTCTCTGTGCGCCTGTCACATCTTGTCACTGCCTCCCTGAATTCAACAGGTCTGGGCAGCCTGTCTACAGACTTGCCTGCTCACTTTTTCAGCCTCAGGAGCCAGAAAGGTGGCCTAGGGGCCCCAGCCCCACCCTTCTCAGAGCGGGTCCCAGAGGGGAATGTCCCACAGCTACACCCCGCCTGCCTTTCCTCGCGCAAGAAGGGGGAGTGCCAACAATGGCTCTGCAGCGTGGCACTGTGCTGCTGGCAGATGTGCTCAGGGACCTGGGCAGGGAGAGGAGGGGTCGAGGGGCGAGGCTCCGCTGGGGGTATGGGGATGGAGAGACCTAGGGCAGGCGCCCAAGAGCTTCCTCCTGTCATGCCCTGTGCCCACGGCTGCGCTTCTCTCTGCGTCCGAACCTCTTCTCGCCCGGAGGCCTTGGGGTGCCCCCGCTCCCTGGAGTCCAGGTGGAGCAAAAGCGTTCCCGCGATGTGGAGGGTTGGCAAGGGCTTGGAAAGCGCCGCGGCCCGCTCCACTGGCGGCGCGAGAGCGCCCCCGCTCTGCTTTGTGGCCGGAGGCGGAACAGCAGCTGGGCGAGCTGTCTTGAGCCCGAAGCAGCCTGGCCAGCGGGCACCTCTAAGATGCTGGCCGAAGCAGAGGCTGCTGTTCACCCGACCCCGGCCGCCTGCCCACCCCACTTCGCTGGGCCTCCAAGACCTGGGCCCCAAAGGCTGTCCCCTTCAGCACTGGACGGACCAGCTGTACCCTTGTGGGGCTGGGGCAGTTCCCACCTCCCCAGAAGTAGAGTGCTCCAAAAAGCCAGAACAGAAGGGTCTCCAGAGACCTTACCTGTCATACAGATAGGAAAACAGAGGCTGCAAATTCAAGGCAGGGCTTTGTTCGTGGGCAACGCTAAGAACTTCTAATTATTATCGTGTCACCACTGCTCCCATCCAACACTAGTCCCAAAGCCCCTCTAACCCAGCTTGACCTCTTAAACCAACAAAGAGAGTCGGGCTATGCCCTAGGGACTCAGACCCTCAAGAGTACTACAGATCCCAGGGATACCCACTCCTCCAGCTGGCTTCTGATTCTTCCACTCCGGGAAGAAGTTGGAAGGACTTGGATGTGGCGCAAAAGCCCAGGTTACGAAACTGAGTTGGCATTTAAATGACCTAACAACAAACTGCCCAATTTAATTGGCTTACTCAATTCAATAAAAGAGGAAAAGAAAACCCATCTAATTAAATACATTGATCCGTAGAAACTGGCAACTCTGAAGTTCTGACTGGATGTTAGCGATTGGACAAACTTGAGTGATGCAAGGATGTAAGTGGAAATAAGACAAATCAATTCTCCTTCCAACCCCAGAAGGGCTGCAAGGGGCCCTGAGAAAATCGTTCCTTACAATAAGTGGGAAACCAAGCCCAAAAGGGGAAGAAACTTGTCCAAGGGAGGCAAAGTTAATTCTAGGGTCTGCGGAGCCCAAGAGAGCACTGGGTTCATGCTCCACTCCAGCTACAGACTGGGACCCTTGGCCTTACTCTTCAGCATCCTTCCCCTATTGGCACCTTGAACGTGGACCTGGCATGCCACCTTGCTTGTCCAGACAGCTCGTCTGCATCCTTCAAGACCTTAGGCAACTATCAGTTTC
Organism: Lipotes vexillifer; assembly: GCF_000442215.2. Classification (NCBI taxonomy): domain Eukaryota; kingdom Metazoa; phylum Chordata; class Mammalia; order Artiodactyla; family Lipotidae; genus Lipotes; species Lipotes vexillifer. Next base: position 1,534,516 of record NW_006779039.1, on the reverse strand, counting down.
TCCAGGACAAATCTGTCCATGGAGGACAAAACTGCAGCTTGCTCAGACCCCCCTTAGAGCACTGCCCAGTTTGAGTAATGTGAGTACAACTAGGTGGAAGTTTCTGGAAACGAGCAGAGCCTCACCAAGCCTGGAGGAGCCAAGGAAGGATGATTTGATTGGAAATAACAGTAATGTCTTCTTCCTCAGCTTCCTCACTGTGCTGTACTGCAGGTCTCCAAAGGTAGAAATTTCCAAGTCCCCAGCAAGTTCCTGGGCTCCCAGGCCAGTGCCCATATCAGGACCTCCACATGACCCTAGTCCCAGCCACAGCACTGAGCCCCTTTGGACCTGTGCTTAGCAAACCTTTTAGCTCGAAATGCATCTTCATCACCTTTCCGATTGGGGCTAGCTGTAGCAGGCTTGGTGTTGGGCCCTAAATCAGGACTGGCTTGTCCTTCTAGGGAAATGTCTGCCTTGGGAAGAAGCAAAATCATTTAGTCCTTGGCAGCTCTGTCTCCGCCGGGCGGAGGTGACCTGCAGCTGAATCCACAGCCAGTATGGCAAGCCGTTCCTCCCACTGGGACCAGATGGCACCCCATGCCTGCCTACGATCACTCCCTGTTCAGCTGTGGAGCTCTGCCTTCAGCAGGGCCCTATGGGGCCAAGTTCCCACCCACACCCCCGGGCCCAAGTAGCCTCAGCTATGGGGAGGGCATTATGAATTCCACACAGACCTCTCCCCAGGGAGCAAGGAGAAGAAAAGACACAAATACAGATGAGCAATGGGGACAGGGGCATTACACCTGCTTGTAAGGGATCAAAGAAAGCTTTGGGGGAAGGTGGCATTAGGACTGACTTTGAAGGGTGAGAAGGATGTTGCAGGCAGAAATTTGAGGGAGGAAGTGGGTGTAAGCTGAATTCCCTCTGGGGCAGCTTCAGGTGGGTTATGAGTCCTATGTGGCCGCAGCATGCCCAGGGCATATGAGGGTTGGCAGAGAGAGAGAGATGCTGAGGATATGTGATCTAATCCATAAGAGAGAGAGAGAGAGAGAGAGAGAGAGAGAGAGAGAGGAGCCAGCCCCGCAGAGTTCCAGGCATTCAGGCGACAGGAGGGGGGCCAGCAATAATGTCTGCCTCGGGGGTGTGGACAGTCAAATGGGGTTTGAAACAGACAGTAAACAGGGAAACAAATATACAAAATGATGACAGAGTGATGAATGCCCTAAAGAAAATCAATCAGGGTGATCAAACGGAACGTGACAGAGCAAATGGGAGCTGTTTTCAATGTGGATCTCAGCAAGGGCCCCTTCAGAGCCCTGAAGGCAAGGAGCCAGCCAGCAAGGTCCAAAGGCAGAGGAATCAAGGCAGAGGAAAAGCAAGGGGCAGAAAAACAGGAAGAAGCTGGCATGAGTGTGCAAGGAATTAAAAGGAGACTGGAGGGCCTGGGGTAGAGAGAAGCAGGGGGACAGAGGAGTCGGCAAGGCCACAACACACGGGAACCGGAGACCATGTCCTGAGTTTGGATTTTATTATAAGAATAATAGAAAACCACTGGCAGGTTTTAAGCAGAGGAGTGATGTGATAGGATTTTCATTTTTTAAAAATCTCGATGGCTGGGTGGAGAGGATTGCAGGGAGGCAAGGTGGAAACAAGGATACCAGTCTGGAGATGACTGCAGCCATCCAGGAGAGAGCTGGTGGCAGCCTGGACCAGGGTGAGGCCAGTGGAGGCGGGAGAAGTGCATGGATTCTGATTTTACTTTGGAAGTTAAGTAGAGAGTGTTTCCTGGATGGTTGGATATGGTGGATGAAGCAAAGAGGGGAGTCCAGGATAGCTCCAAGAGTTTGGCCTGAGCAACTGGAAAGGTGTACGTGCCATGGCTGACATGGGGAGGGTGGGGGGGAGCCGGTTTGGGAGAAAAGTAATTAAGAGGTGCGTTATGACGGTGTTCATTGTGAAACGCCACGGTGGTGTCAGTTAGGCATTTGGATATTTTGCCATCATCCGTGCTCTAGCTTCATGGGCCATTGGAATAGTTATTTACATAATTCTTTTCTTTAAATCAACCTTAAATCGGCTCTCATTTTTCTTTAGCTCCATGCTAAGGAATAATATCCATAACACCAAGTGTTTTGTGGGTTAGTAGCATTTTTTCTCATTACAGATTAAAATAATAACCACCAGGTCCCCTTGCAGTTCAACCCTGACATTTCCTCCATACCTAGCCAAGTCTGGGCATCTAGCATACACAGACTTGAACTGAGCCATTTGGCTTTGACACGCAGGAACATCTGAGGGCGTTTGAAGGGATCGCAGCAGGGCATTCGGGAGAGAGACGTGGTCCCACAACTCAGTGAGGCTCTGTAAGTAGCCACCGAACTGCCTCCATGGGCCCTTCTCAGCCCTCTGCTTGGGGATGGGGGGTTCACAGAGCAGAGCCCACCATCCTTTCCTTAGGTCCAAGCGCCCTCTGGTGGCCGGGTTCCGGTGCACTGGGGGCTTCCCAGCTCCTGTTTCTGGAAGAGGGGGACCCTCTGCCTTGGCCTTTCCCTGGAGAAAGGGGCAAGAGGTCAGACTAGCTTTAGGCTTCAGACTGAGGGACAGATAGATGGTGCTGAGTCTGGGACTCAGGCGGGGCCAGGGTGGGACCGGCAGTCTGCAAGCCAGGCAGGAGCCACCGAGGGTCAGACCGAAAGGGGAGGGAAAGTGGTGGGTGGGAGAAAGGGCAATTTACCTTCGGTGGGTATTTTCAGAGGAAAAGAAAAAATATTCCAGTGTAACCATTTTTAAATTAAGAGCAGGGAACATTAGACTGTGCTGAATAAACACTATGACCGGTAATGGAAAATGTACTTCTTAAATTACAGCCAGTTACGGGAGAGAAGCGGGGTTGGCGGCCGGTGACAAGAGGGAGAGAGAGCAACTGAGGAGGTGTCTGGACAGGCTGATGGAGGGTGCAGAGATAAGCACTGTCTGCTTAGGCTGACACCCATGTGCTCACTCAGGCATCCACGCTGCATCCACACAGGGGTTAACATTGGTGCACGCACACGCGCATTCACACACTTACACGCCCCAAGTTGCACGGATATTCCTTCATCCTCTTCTCAATGAACGAACTGTGTTTAGATGAGAAGAGACCAATTGCCAAACAGACACTGGCAGTCCAGTGTGCAAGGGAGTCTCGCGTAGAAGGCTGTGGTGGGGCTGAGAGAAGGAAGAACTGAGTCTTAGAGGAAGAAAAGGCAGAAAAGAGTGATCCATGCAGAGGGAACAGCAGGAGGAAAATCCTAGAAGCCTAAGACAACACAGGCATTCGAGGCACCACAAAAAATTAGCGGTGACTGAACTCGAGGATGTCTGGGGAAAGGGAAGCCAAGGAGAGAGTGGGAGCTGAGAACCCTGAAGTCTGCGTCTCAAACCGGTGGGTTCCCCATGTGACCCAGATGTGTCACCTGCTTTGCCCTGAGGAAAACCAGATCCAAGATACAAGGTTCACCTGACTGATGTGGACTAAAAGTCATGTACCCGTTGGTGCTGGACTGAGGGTGAACCAGGCTCCAGGGAGAAATGCTGCAGATTTCTTGCTGAAACCAAGGCAACATTCTTCAATGCAGTCATCCCTCTGCCTCTGGGACCAGTGCCATCCTAGGGCTACAAAACTAATATCTCCTTGCGGTTCTAGCACATGGTGGAAACTGACGTCCTTAGCGCAGCCTTAGCCATGAGAGTCTGGGCAAGCAGCTGGCTGGTCTCCAAGGCTTCTTCCTCTTAGTGGCTTAGCCTTTCTGGAAGTGAAGGGGCTTAAAGCCTTTTCTTCCAGGCCCATACCAAAAGGGAGGGCATACACAGAACACTGGCCTATCACGAATGCTGCCTCCCTACCTCTGCCACTCTCAGGGATCAGGGCCTAGGCACGGGTAATGTTCCAGATCTCTCCAAGTAAGTCTTCCCCTGATTGAGATTTATTACTACAAGCTAGGGAAGAGGCCAAGAAATTACATTAAATTTAAAAAGAAGTCTGGCTAGAAGAATGAATCCCAATAAAAATGAATGGTGACACCAAAATTCGGGCAACAAAAGAAAAAAATAAATAAACTGGACTACAACAAAATTAGAATTTTCTGTGCATCAAAGGACAAGATCAGCAGACTGAAAATGCAACCTATGGAATGGGGAAAATTTGCAAATAATATGTCTGTTTTGGGTTAATTTCCAGAATATATATAAAGAACTCCTACAACTCAACAACTACAGAAAACAAATAATCCAATTGAAAATTGAGCAAAGAACTAAATAGACATTTCTCTAAAGAAGACAAACAAGTGGCCAACAAGCATACAAAGAGATGCTCAACATCAATAATCATCAGGGAAATGAATCTCAAAACTGCAAAGAGATACCACCTCACACCCATTAAGATGACTACTGTCAAAAAAAAAAAGCAGAAAACAACAAGTGTTGGTGAGGGTGTGAAGAAATGGAACCCTTGTACACTGTCAGTGGGAATGTAAAATGGTGTAGTCACTGTGGAAAACATTATGGCGTTTCCTCAAAAAGTCAAAAATAGAATTGCTATATGCTGCAGCAATTCCACTTCTAGGTATATACTAAAAAAAGTGACAGCAGGAGCTTGAACAGACATTTGTACGCTCATGTGCATAGCAGCATTACTCATAGTAGCCAAATGATGGAAATAACCCAAGTGTCCATTGTCAGATGAGTAGATGAACAAAATGTGGTCTATCCATACAATGGAATATTATTCAGCCTTAAAAATGAAGAAAATTCTGACACTTTTTTGCAACACGATGAACTTTGAGGACATTATGCTAAGTGAAATCAGCCAGTCACAAAAGGACCAATACTGTATGATTCCACTTATATAACATATCTAAAACAGTCAAATTCATAGAGACAAAAGGTAGGATGGTGATTGCCAGGGCTGAAGGGAGGGAGACTGAGGAGTTGTTACTTAATGGGGACAGAATTTCAGTTTCACGGTTTGAAGAGTTCTGCAGATTGGCTGCACAACAATGTAAATGTACTTAACACTACCAAACCGTGCATTTTAAAAATATTTAAGATAGTAAATTTTATGTGTACTGAACCACAATTAGTAAAGAGATAGAGAGAGAGAGAACTGGTATGCACAAAGGCATCTGAGTCTGCACCTAGATATTCCTGCCCACTAATTAGCGCTTGTCCTTGGGGTTCCTGATCATCTGGTGGTACCCACTCAAGTATCTGAGCCTTCAGGAGATCCTCCCCAAATCCGCAGACATAGCTGGTGTTTCTGTAAAGACATGGCTTCTGGAAAATGGAAACATAGGAGTTTTGGTGTGTTCACTTATTGCCCCAGTGAATAAACATTCTCCAAATTCCTCCTCTGTGCCAGGCATGTCTCCAAGGCTACAGACAGAGCAGTGAAGGAGACTGCCTTGGCCCTGCCCTCAAAGAGCCCCCAGTCTGGAAACTGGATCCATCAAAATGGACCACCCAGTGTGATAAAGAGCCTGGACAGAGACGCCTAGAGAGGGGGTGATTGACTGCCTAGTGTGGGAGCCAGTTCAGTCAAGGGAGCCTTCTCCAACAAGTTGTTACCTGAGCTGAGTCCAGAAGGACCAGTAGGGCTTAGGCAGGCAGCAGAAGACAGCAGAGGGGATTCCAGGCGGAGTGAGTCCTGGGTAAGGGGAAAAGAGAAATATGGGGAAAAGAGAAGGGTTGAGGTAAGAAGGGAGAGAATGTTAGCAGCGTGGAGAAATAACCACAAATAATTCAAAGGAATTTATTAACTCGTAAGTGTCTCTACTGCAGATGTTAACTTGAAGAGTCATCCACCCACCACCAGCCTCAGGGCCTCTTCAGAAATGCTCTGCATAGAGGTGATGGCCAGAGCTCCTGCCCGCCACCTTCTCCAGCATTGCCTGCTGGCCCACTGCTAGTTCCTCACTCCCTGCTCTGGAATGGACTCGAGACCAGGAGCATCATCATCCCCCTGGTCTAGAGAAGACCTCAGGGGTCGCAGTCCTGGTTGGCAGACAGGCAGACGGATCAACAGAGCAGGACTTGGCGTGAGCACCTCCTACCTGCCCCCCTCCGTACTTTTGTCTGCCTTGGAAGACAGACACTGAGACCAGTGCTAAGTGTCTGCCGCCAGTGCTTGAACTACATACTCATGCAGGGAAATGGAGATATTCAGAAGACGTATTAGAAAAGAACCAAGTGAACTGTATATAAAATAGATAACCAACAATAACCTGCTGTACAGCACAAGGAACTCTACTCAGTACTCTGTAATGGCCTATATGGGAAAAGAATCTACAAAAGAGTGGATATATGTATATGTATATCTATAACTGGCACCTGAAACTAACACAACATTGTAAGTCAACTATATTCCAATAAAAATTTAAAAAGAAATTTTTTTAAAAAGAAAAGAACAAAGTGGGAGGTGACTAGGTACAAAGGAGCCCAGAGAAATGCTGCTCTCCTCTTCCTTCCTTAAACTTGGACAGACTGAAGCTTCTGGAAGCCGAGCCAAACACGGTCTGCACTCTGCACAAGATGGGCTGTTAGTTGGACTTGGAGAAGGGCTTCTGGATGATTGAGTCAAAAACCTGCTGACAGAGAGGCTTCTGGGAGAAATCGAGGGGACATGGGGGTAATGCATATATATGTGGGGACCTACACAACTCTTCTAGCCCCCGGGGTCAAGGCCAAGGCTGCAGAGGCAGCTGGGCCCAAGGCATTATGGCTTCTCAGCAGCAGCTGGCTTGGGGCTATTCATTCCATCTGACAGGTAGTTGTCCTCATTATTCTGCTTCATCTTGGTTTCCAAAACCATGATGTGCTGCTTGAGCTTCTGCTGGGCCCCTGTGTACTCAGCCAGCAGGCAGGCAAAGCGAGTGTACAAGGTCTCCATGTTGGTTTCCAGCTGTTCTAGCTTCTCCTGCACATCCACCTCGATGCTGGCTGCCACCTCATTCTCATCCAGCAATCCCTCCTTCATCAGGATCTCCCGGCCTCTCTCCTCCAAGACCCTCTTGGCATCAGGGTACTCCATCACAGCTTCCATAAGATCATCCTTGGACAAGCAGAAGAGATCTGAGTAGCCAAGGCTTCGGATATTGGCTGTGCGTCGATTGCCCATTTTGCTGCCTTTAATGTTAAGAATACTGACCTCTCCAAAGCAGCTCCCAGCCAAGAGCAGGGCATACTGAGTGACACCATCATCAGCCACCACTGCCAATTTTCCTTCCTTGATCATGTACATCTCCTTCCCAATATCCCCCTTGTGGCAAATGTAATCCCCAGGACTGAAGACCTGAGGACGGAGCTTTAATACCAGCTCCACCAGCAGGCCAGCCTCACAATCCTGAAAGATGCACACTTTCTTGAGTGTGGACAGGTGGACATTGATGGCTATCTCAGCCCTCAGCTTGGATGGCAGTTTCTTGAGAACTTCCCGCTCATCCACACTCTTCATATTGGTCCAGAGGTAGTCAATCCACCTAATGACCTTGGCTTCCATCTCCTTGCTGACCTTTCGGAACTGCATATAGTGTTTGACGGCATCGATCTTGGCCTGGAACTCAGCCCAGGTGGCGTTCATGTTGGAGGTCATGGAGCCCACGTTTCCCACGATGGTGGCAAAGATGAGGACACCAATCAGGAAATCAAAGATGACAAATAGGTACTCCTCATCTTTTACAGGGGGTGGTGTCTCCCCAATGGTGGTGAGGGTCAGTGTAGACCAGTAAAGGCAATAGATGTATTCCTTAGACAGGTAGCCATACTCAGGGTCAGTGATGTTGGGGTAAACCCAGGTGTCGACCCCAAAACCAATGGACTTGGAGATGGCGTAGTAGATGCAGGCATTCCAGTGGATGATGACCAAGATGTAGAGGACCAGGTTGCTGATGCGGAAGATGTTGGGGTGGCTGGTGCGTGTCTCAGTGCAGTCAAAGGACTCAAACATGTGGGCAAAGTGTAGCGGGTGGTTGAAGCGCAGCTCGGGGCTGTGGATGCCCACAGCAAAATAGATCAGGTCTGTAGGGATGATGGAAGCCACATCCAGCTTGAACTGCAGGGTGTAGATGTAGTTGTCCCACAACTTCTTGGTATCTTTGACCAGCAGCCCATGCTCCAGGAAACCTGATGGAGACACAGCCAACATATCACCTCTGCCTTCAGGCCTGTCCCTCCTGGTAGACTAGTATTCAGCAAGGAACAAAGTGATCACTCAACTCTCTTTCCCAAGGAGGGGTATAGGAAACTCAGAGCATGGCTGGCTGTAAGTACCCTAAGAGATCACCCCCAAATCACCACCAACCTGTGTCTCAGACAAACATTTGAGGCTAACACCATGCCAAGAGGGCTTCCTGAGAATTTGGATCCAAGTCTTTGGTCTCATGGGCCATGGTCCTGCCTGCACATCCCAGTTATCCACTTACCTGTGCGCAATCGGATGAAGAGGTCTGACAAGTAGACCACATCTGAGAAGTAGTCGAGCACCAGCCACACTATGTAGTAATCTTCCTGTAGGTCACTGAAGCAGGCTCTGCAGGAAGACAGGGCTGGAATTCACCATAAAGCTAGCCAAGGCCCCCTGAAGTCCCCAAACTGATTGCCCACTGTGAGCAGGGCTTGGGATGGCCACCAGAGGCATTGATGAATCACAGTCAGTCCACTGCCAAGAAGACACATATTCACAAGCAAGTACTACTCCAACCCTTATTATTATGTAGACATCACTACTGACGATTACTTGTCTGTCTCACCCACTGGACTATGAGCTCCAAGAAGACAGAGACCACCTCTTAGTCATTACTGCATGCCCCATATCTTAGCCCAGAGCACATCTTAGTCCAGGATTCAAGTGCTCAACAAGAGTGAGTTGACTGAAAAATGAGTTGTTGGAAGAATGCACACAAAACACAGCTGAATAGCTTCCATGCTCGGCTCTTCAACACACACCTATTGAGAACCCAGCACAGAGTACTGGCCAACCCAGATGAGAGAGAGAGCAGTAGCTGGGCTTAGACTCGAAGCGGTGGGAATGAAGAGAGGTTGGAGGTGGCAAGAGAGTTTTAGGAGGAATTGACGAGACTTCGAGACTGGATGGGTAGGGGCCTCGGGAGAGGGCAGAAGAAGGGACAGAACCCTGGATGATGACTCAGTGAGCATACGAGTCAAGGGAGGAAGCACTGAGCTCTGACTACTTGGTTACACTTAGAATGAAACCCAGCCCCCTCCCCTGGCACACAAAGCCTGTCTGATGCTTCACCTGCAGTCCTCCAGCCACTCTAGGCCATCCTGAAACAGGGGCTTGGCACCTTGTTGTTCCCTCCTCCCAGAATGTTCCCTCCACCAACCTCAAGCATCTAAATAGCCGACTTCCTCTCGTGACTCAGGTCTCAGCCAAGGTACCACCTCCTCAGAGAGGTCCACCCTGAGTGCCCTTTCTCTAGTAGCTCCCTTCCTCTGGTCCTTGGACTCATCTCGGGCATTGGTTTGTCCATGTTCACTGTCAGTGTCCCCCACTAGCCTGAGAGCTCCAGGAGCGCAGAGACCACGTGTGTCTTTTTCACCACATTGTCCCCAGCCCTGAGCACTAGGCCAGGCACCCAGTAGGTGCTCAGTCAAATCCTTGCTGAATGAATGACTGAGGTAGGGGATGGGGGGGCAACACTGTCAGGAAAAGCTACATGTGGAGAATGACTTTGGAACTGAGAATGCAAGAAGAATCTCCATAGGTTGAAAATGGGGAAAGGGAATTTTCTCTTGAGGAAACAGCATGTTCTGATCCAAGAATAGTGAGTGCTGGGGCTGGGGTGTGTCCAGAAGGAGGAGCTAGGGAGAAGGGCCAGGTCCAGAGGGGCTTGAAGGCCACGCTGAGCACTTGAACTTCATCCTGTGGGCAATGAGGGACCATTGAGAGGTTTCTGAGGAAGGCCTGATATCATCAAATCCCAGTTTCTATCAGTCATGCTAGTTGCAAGTGTGGAAGATGCATTAGAGAGGGCAAGAGTGTCTGTAAGGAATGGCTGCAGGGCTTTTGTACTTGTCCCAGGGAGAGAGGGGGCCGGCCTCACCTAGGACAGTATCGGTGTGGATGAGGAAGTAGGAAGAGATTACAGACACCAGGAAAAGGATAGACATGAAGCTTTGGCAGCATATTAAATCGGGTTGGGGTTGAAGGAGCTGGGGGTTAATAGGGAAGAGGGAGGGGCCACTGGCAAGCAGGGAATCCAGAAAGAGGGCTGGGTTGGGGTGAGCTCTGTGTCCACAACTGGGACTGGGTTGCTTTGGCCACACCCTCCCAGACCACCCCCTGCTCACCTGGCCACCAGAAGGCACCAGTTGTAGAGGACAGGCATGGCGATGACAAATAGCCAGCGGTAGTACCAGTCCCCAGCTGGGCCCAAGACAATTAGTTCACATTTCTTCCTGAGGAGACAGAGGCCAGGCTTGGGAACTGGCTCCCCAGTGTGGCCCCAGCCCACCTTCCAGTAGCCAGGGGACCCTGAAAAAGCAACACCTAAGGGTATATGTGGTGTGAGGGACGGGTTGTCTTAGGGCCTCATTTTTCAGGAAGCCACAACCTGGCACTGTGCATCTGAGTAGAGCTTGGTGGGCGAAGAGACCCCACATGGGCCCACTGGCTCTTCTGTCCTCTGGAAGTCTCTTGCCCAGAGGGCGCATGAGGAGTAGTGCTTTCACTGAGGTAGGCTTCAGGCCCTGGGAAGGGACGTCCACAGCATGGTAATGAGGGCTCAGGGCCAGTTCCCACATCCCTCGGGGGAAGAGAGAGGAACTCCAAGCAAGGAAGCGTCACGTGCTTCCTGTCCCCACCCCCGCCCCACTCCCTGTTTAGTCCCCGGCCTCCAGCTCCCAAATCACTTTCCCAGATGCTGTGTCCTGCCTTGGCAAGATCTCTTTTCCCCTACCGGCCAGACATCCACAGTCGCCTACTCATTCCTCAAAGAACAGACCCTCCAGCTCCACCTTCTCTGGCCTCCCCGCTTGTTCTGTCTCGCTCAGTTGTTTCTGGGCCTTCTCCCGCCAGGCAGCCCCCCAGCATGGCCTCTTCAAAGACCCACCCCTGTGCTCACACGGGCACCGGTACTGGCATCCCCTCCACAGCATTCCCTATATGCACCCTCCTCTGTATTTACTGACCGCTAGAACCCAAGCTGGGGCTGGCGCACCATTGGCCGAGCCCTCTCCCTGCCCACATTCAGGTAAGCAGCAAGAGGACGGCCGGCAAGAGGCAGCTAAGGTGAGAAAAGCCAGCAGCGGCTCCTGTGGCAGGTGGGCCACTGGCTGTTAGAGAGGGCATAGGCCCTGGTCAGCCCCTGGCTGTGCTATGAGAAACCCCAGCACACCCTCCGACCGCATGCTTGGGAGCCCTTCCAGTCCCACAGGCCGGACAGCTATACTTGCTGCCCTTGCCCTCGCTGTCCTTGTTGCCTTTGCCATCTCCTTGCTGTGTCGTCACGGTCTGGAGCTCAGGCCCACAGAAACGCTCAAGGAATGAGTCAGGTCTGGGCTCCTCCTCGCGGAAATTCTTGTTGGCCCACTCTCTGATGACCCCCACCAGGCAGGCAATCCTAGAGAGGAGAGAAGAGAACCGCACTGTGGAGAGAGGACCTGCGCCGAGGACAGGGGCATGGCGCTCGGGTGTGACTCCCAACACAGCAGCCTGAGGGGTAAGGGGCTAGTCTGGGAAGACTTCCTGTAGGAAGTGCTGTCTCTGTCGATTGTGAAGAACAAACAGGGGGGGTCTCTGGGGCAAGATGGAGATGATGCTAAGGGAAGACAGTTCAGGAGGAAGGTTGGCTCAAGCTTCCTGAGTTCCCCATGGGGCCTACAACCTCTGGGCTGGAGACCTGGGAGCCCTAGACCTATACCCGTCCGCTGGGAAGCATCTCTCCTCCCAACAGTGCCACAGGCAAGTCTGAAGAGAAACCTGCACTGCCACAGGAGCCTCCTCCCTGTTGAGCTAGGACAGCGTTGACAATACTTCCCAGAGGTCTTGATAGAGGGGCCCCGTGGGACGGAGAGGACCCCATGATCTGACAGGCCCCGTGGGGCGGAGAGGACCCCATGATCTGACAGGCCCCATGGGACGGAGGGATTGCAGCAGGGCAGTGGTGAAACCCACCTGCGGAAGCCACCCCTCCTCCGCAGGGGGGCATCCATCTCTGCCAGCGTCTGTAGTTCTGAGGAGGTGTCATCGTCGTGTGGCCTGCAGAGGAAGGAGCAGGGGTGACCAAGGGCTTGTTTGTTTCTTTGTTTTTTGTCTCCTATTAGCACTCTCCCCTCCCGGGAGATGCCTAGAAATCCCGTCGTGCTTTTAGAGGCTGTCCTTGAGCCAAAGATTATTTACTCTGTGACAATGAGGCACAGTTGGGAGAAAGTCGCAGCCTCAGGGCCACCTCTGCAATGATCCAGCCTCAGCAGACTCACCTGTTGCTGGTCCTGTGGTCATCTTCGCCATTGGCCTTGATGGCAGGAGGTGCATGATGGTTGTGGTTACTGGCTAGGGAGCTCTTCACTCCATTGGCTTTTTCTGTCATCTTCCATGTACAACCAGGACCCTCACCTGCCAGGGAGAGGCCCAAGAGGGAGGTCACAGAACACCCTGGCACCCATATAAGGCAGGAGGGCCTCAGGTGAGCACTGAGAACAGAGCCAGGGCCCACTTGGCAAACCCCAGCTCCCCTGGGTATTGCTGTGGCAGTGCAGGGCAAGGGCATCTGCATCGCCAGCGTGGCAGGCTCCAGGCACCCAGGAGATGCTGCTCTTCCCACCCGCATAGGCAATTTCAAAGGCAAACAGTGCTAAACTGCATGATGTGTTTCTTTTTCTTTTACCTCAGTGAACTTTTTGACATATGAACTAACAGAGGTAAACAAACCAAAACAAGAAACTGTTTAAGCCATCTTCTGTTGTCTGGCACAGGCTGAAGCTGCTGAGCACCTCCAAACTAGCCACTGCCTCCAAATTCCTGCCCTGTGGGAGGAGATGTATCTCCTTGGCCCCAAGAAGCTGCCACCTGCCCCCACCCCCAGCTCTCTGCTTCTCAGGTGGGAGTCCTATCTCTCACTGACTTTTTCACCAGGGGCAGTGACTCTGGGGGTCCTTCTTTTCTGCTCTGATCACATTCTCTCCGGCACCTCCAAGCTGAGGAACAAATGGTAGCCCGGTGGATGGGGCAAGGAGTGCGGAAGAGAGAAGGGAGAGCTCCCGTGGGCTCTATGGGCAGTGGTCCAAACCAGGACCCTCTCCTTTGGGCTATGGGGAGCCTTGTAAGGGCTGAACAGGAGCATGACAAGGACGGCATTATATTCTAGAAAGATCCTTCTGACTGCTAGGTGGAGGCTGGATTAGAGGGGAGCAAGAGGGGAGAAGTCTGGAAATGACGGTGCCAGTGAAGCCCGAGGCAAGGGGGAAGGGATTGGGCGTGTGGAGTGGTGAGGGAGAACAAGTGGGTGAGGCCACTCAGGAAGGATCCTGGAGAACCCCAACATTTAAGAATTGAGCAGAGGAGGAGTTATCCACAAAATGGACTGAGAAGAAGCATCATGAGAGGGAAAAATCCAGAAGAGAGGCAGGAGATGGTGTTCCACCGTGTGTTTTGCATGGGGTCAGGGAGGACAGGATGGCTCTTCCCTGCTGAGGCATGCCCCACCAGATTTGGTCAGAAATGATGAGCACACCCCGCGGATTACCTACTGCTGGAGCTCATCATCCCAACCCCCTCCCCAAGCTTGTTCCAGCTTCTGAAGTCATCACCATGGCGATGGCAGGCAAGTCGCGCTCTGCAGTGAGTGGTAGTAACAAGCAGCCTCAGAGCCACTCACCTGTTGCTCTCTGTGGGACTGTGGAACCAGGATGCTAATGAGGGAACCCGAGGGAGAGGAACCTGGATCCCTGAGTCCCTGCTTGGACCCTAGAGGTGGCTGACCATGGAGACAGAAAGTTCCAGGCAATGCAAACAAATCTGGGGCCTCGCACTGATCAGCTTTCGGTGCTGGCCTCCTGGAAGCCTGAAGATGAAGAGGGGCTGGAACTCAGGCCCAGAGTGAAACACATTAGAGCACTGTCCAGGGGATGAACGGCAGGAGCAGAAGAGGGGCAGTGAAGGTCAAGTTCACTGCAGGGATGGAGGGGACCCTGGTGTGGGAGGGTGGACCCGGACTAGAGTGAGCTATGCTTACAGCAATAGGGCAGAGGAGTCTAAGGCCACCCAGGGAGGCTGCAAACACCAGGCCGAGGACTTGGGACAGCCTCTTGCTGATAGAGAGCCAGCCTTGGCCCTGCCTGCCACCACTTGGACCCCTCCCCTCCTTACTGATCATCCCCAATAGCAGTGGCAACTGAGCCCACAAGAGGGACAGCTCTGGGGGCACATGACAACATTTATGCCCTCTATAAGTTTCTGGCACCAAGACAGATTCCTCTCCCATGATCCCTGCTCCTTCTCTGCCAGGAACAGGCTCTTCCCTCTGTCTGGCTGCCCTGCATGCTCTGCCACCCACATGCCCCTTCATGAGAAATGCCCCCTCCGACCTCTCACCAGGGAACAAGGGCAGGCAGCTATGCCCAGCCCGCAGGCAGCTAGGCCACTGCTTCTCATCTGCGCGTTTGCTCTGGAAACTTCATCCAGTCCCAGACCTCGCTTACCATTATGTCCCCACCCAGGCGTCTCTTCCAAGCTGCCCACTCATATCTCCAGCTGCCTGCTGGACACCTTCTTTGAGGTGCCTCAAACCCAACCTACCTAAAACTGACATTGACATTTTTCACCTACAAATCAGCTTTTCCTCCAATTTCCCAACTCAGAAAGGGACCTGTCCCCTACGCAGTCACCCAAGCCAAAACCCTTCAATCACCTGCTCCAATCATCAGTCTCCGTTCTCAGTACCCCCTACAAAGTGCCAAAAATCTTTCCATTCACTGCCCTCTGTCCCCAAGGCCCCAGCCTGGTCTCGAGCTTTCAGGGTCGCTCTCCAGGCCTGCTGCAGCAGACTCTGACCAGCCCAGCACTCACTGGGGTCTGGACTGGAGGGGAGACATGGACACCACCTGGGTTGCTGGCAGTTAAAGCTCTGAGAGGGGATGAGCGTCACCCCTCACCCCACCATAGCATGAGAGCAAGGCTGAGGGGAGAGTCCTGAGGAGAATGCAGAGGACAGGCCCCCAGAGACGGAGTCTCAGGGAGGGAGGAGCCTGCAGGGCCACATCAGGAGAGCAGGGCTGCCGGCAGAGCCCGACCCTTCTTCCCCCTGAGATGAGAGCTGGAGTGGCCCTGCCTCAAACACTAGGGGCCTCGCTGGTGACCTCATCAAGAGCAGCCTCAAGGAGTGCTGGTAGAGAGGACTGTTTGTAGGCTTTCAGACTCCTTTTACACAAAGGAGATAGTAAAGCAAGTGGAAGGGTTTTTGAGGAGGGATGGTGAAAATATCTGTGCTTGTGACCAACCCCGGTTAGGGCTGCAGCTCATGAAAGATGGATAGAATGGGTGGGTCCAGGTACCAGAGTAGGTGAGAGGTGACTTATGAAGAATGCAGAGGGGAGGGGTCCCTGATGAACAGGCCAGGAGGGGAAGGAGGTGATAGGCAGACATGTTAGATGGGGCTAGAGAAACAGTGAGAGACAGGGCAAGAAGCTCACTCATGCCAATCCCCAGCATTCTCAGCAAAATGGGAGGAGGTTTCATCTTCAGAGGCATCAGGCAGTGGTAGATGCGGACCTTGCAGGAGGCCAGAAAGTTGGCAATAGCAGCTGC
>NW_006779039.1:1512226-1518599 GCF_000442215.2 Lipotes vexillifer | reverse complement strand
GAATGCACTGGAGAAACCAAGCAAGTGTGAGGGCAGGGCTAGGCTGCGTGAGGAAGACAGCAGATGTGTAGTTGGCAAAGAGAAGAGAGATGGGCAGGGGACCCAGATAGGAGGGAAGCTTACAAACCAAGGTTTACAAACCAAGCTTAATTCTGTAAAAAGCCCAACATCAATCGTAGTGCACTTCTGGGCCTCCCTTCTCATCATCCACTAGTTGAACAGCCAGCCCAAGAGTTTTATAGAAACACCAGCCTGGTGCAGGGAGTCTCTTGGACCCTGGTTAAAAGCATTCTGATGATGATTCTTTCAGAGATGTTAAGGCCAGGAAGAGAAGGAGCAAGCTGGAAATACAACCAAGGCTCGAAGGCAGAGCTACTACCTTCCAGTCTGTGGCTCATTCAAATCTCACCACTGCCCAGTGCTCTTTTAGTCATTCATCTATTCCATGCGTATGGTCAAGGCACCTGGTGTGCACCAGGTCTCTGCAAGGTGCTGAGCTGAGAAAGATGAGTCTGGCAGAGTCTCTGACCTCAGTGTTGCTCCCAAAATAAAAGAGAAAACCAGGAACAGAGTTCATCCTCAGAGTCAATTCTCTGTCCACATCTATTGTGTTTCTCAGCAGCATTTGTGTGTGTGTGTGTGTGGTACGCAGGCCTCTCACTGTTGTGCCCTCTCCCGTCGCAGAGCACAGGCTCCGGACGCGCAGGCTCAGCGGCCATGTCTCACGGGCCAAGCCACTCCGCGGCACGTGGGATCTTTCCGGACCGGGGCACGAACCCGTGTCCTCTGCATCGGCGGGCGGACCCTCAACCACTGCGCCACCAGGGGAGCCCTCTCAGCAGCATTTGATACAAGTTAGGCACTCTCTCCTTCTTGAAATAATGGGTTCCATGTTCCTGGTTCTGCTCCTGCCTCAGTGGCCACTTCTTATTAGTGTCCTCTGAAGAAACCTCCTCCTCTTTCCTAATTCTAAACTTTGGAGTGTCCTGAACTCAGTGACTGAGTAGATTCCTTATCTTTTCTCTCTTTGTCCCTTCTTCATCCAGTCTTCTGGCTTTAAACACATCTGTATACTGATGACTTGCAAATTATAACAACTTCCCAGCCTCTCTCCTGAACTCCAGTTTGTCTCCCTGACGTTACCACTTGGATGTTGAACCTCAGGCTGAATATGTCGAAAACCAAGTACTTGATCTTCCCCTCAAAACCTTATCCTCCAGTACTCGTCAGCAACTCAACAAAGGCAATGCTGTTCTCCCAGTTAGTCAAGTCAGAAGCCAACAAGGACCTACTATATAGCACAGGGAACTCTACTCAATATTCTGTGATAACCTGCATGGGAAAAGAATCTGAAAAAGAATGGATATATGTATATGTATACCCGAGTCACTTTGCTGTACACCCGAAACTAACACAACATTGTACATCAACGATAATCCAATAAAATTTAAAAAAAACTTAGAGTCATCCTTAACTCCTCCCTTTCTTTCATACTGCCACACATTGCAAATCATGTGCTAGTAGCAATTCTGGCCATTGCAGTAGAAAAATTCTGGGCAGCAGGCAGGGAACCGTGCCAAGGGGAGGGTTGTGCACGTCATGGGTGGCAGGGAGGTGGGCAGGCAGGCAGACATAGACAAGGAGAGCCAAGAGGAAGCTAGAATGGGGAGTGGGGTTGTAGGGGGCAACTTCTCGTTCATTGAGCAGCTACCACTGCTGCTAACACTTGACCTAAGTTAACTCATCTAATTCTCACAAAAATCTGGCAAGGCTGATGCTATTACTAGCCCCATTTTACACATTCACACCTAAGCAATCTGGCTCCAAAAGCACATTCAACCACAGGGCCAGCCTGGAAGGTGAACAGGGCCAGCCTGGAAGGTGAACAGAGCCACAGGGACTTGGGCATGAGTACCAAGAGGAAAAGAAGGTCAGCACTGCACCAGGCACAGCAGGCTCTCAGGGCTGACTTTGAGTGTGGAGCCGAAGCTGCAGTGACCCCTTGTGCCCCAGGCCTGGAGGGACAGTTGGAAGGGGCTCTGAAGGTGGAGTGGGGGCCCGGCACTCACTGGGCAGGCGTGGCTCCTTGATGCCAGTTCACCTCTGGCTATCATCAGCCACCTTGAGGTCAGGCTCGAGGCTAGCACCTCCACGAAAAAGATGCTTGACCACTATCGTTTGAATGAATGAAATCTCCAGTGGGACGTACGGGAAACAGGACTCTGCCCAAGAGGTCTGGCAGACCAGCGTGCTTCGTCACTCCTTTGACAAGGGGCTGGAGCCTCTAGTGTGGACACCATTAAATCAGAAACTTTCCAAGGTTGGGCTGCTTTTGCCACCAGAGGCTTTATTTGTTTACAGATAAAGATAGGACTGGGGCAGTGTATCTGACATCAGCCACAGTCAGCCCACACCCCAGGGGAGGCTCCTCCTAGGACAGACGACACCCTAGAGACAGCAGCCCATCCCCCCAGCCCCTGCTGTCCTCACTGAGAAGCCACTCCTGGACTCAACATGTCCCAAACTGACATGACCCTCTGACCCCAGCCCCAGCTCCTATCTCCCCAGTGCCTTATCTTGAGAAAGGCACATCTCTCCCCACCTGCGCTCAATCCAGAAACCTAGGTAGGAGTAATCCTTGACACCCCCTCCCCATTCTCAAATCCTGTGGGTTCTACTGCTGAAATCTCTCTCCGGTACTTTCTTCTCTGTCTATCCTGACTGCTGCTGCCCTAGGCCTGGCCCCAGCCCTCTCCTCTACCTTCCACACCACCAGGGTGAGTTCAGTCAGTCCACACCTGGATCTATCTGTCACTCCTGCTTCTAAAACCTGTGGACAGATGCCCTCACCCTAGAAATAAGCTTCATCACGACAGGGACTTGTATGTTTCATTTTCTCATTAATCCCCAGAGCCTAGCCCCATGGCAAGCACATACATATTTTAGATGTGTGAATGAATGAATGAATTCCCTAAACTTGCTCTGCACATTCCAAAATACACACCTTGTTTCCTGTTCACTTTTTCATTCTTCATTTGTATCATAGACTTATCGTGTCTTCACAATGATTTATTTGCTTATTTTCTGTCCCCCACAAGATGATTACATCTATGTGAGCAGGGACTGGGAGCACCTAGCTCCCTGCTGTGTCCCAGGACTAAAGATAGTGTCAGGTACTCGTTGAATGGATTGAAAGTTCATCTATATAATAAATTTCAAACTCTGTATTTGGGCATTCAAACCCCTTCCGGATCTGAGCAGACCCATATTTGCAGCTTCATCTCCAGTGGGAGCATCTCATGCTGGAGCCTGGTGGGGGGTGGGCAGTTCTGAGGCCACCATGGCACCCAAGCGCCCACCAGGTACACACCTTGTCAGTCACAGTTGGGACTCAACTCCAAGCACATGTGCCCAGTCCAAGCACCCGGTGACCCTCCCTCTGGAGAAGGCAGCCCGCACCCTGGAAGCCTCCATTTGACAAGTGGTACTGAGGGCTCTGCCCATGCTCTGCCAACAGCAGGGCCCAGACCCTGGCAGGAGATGATATACAGAGTTGGCTGCCCCAACACTAGCTGCCTCCTCTTGGCCACAGTCTGACATGGATGGAGCTGCTACTTGCTGGTCTGGGCTCAAGCTGAGATGTGTGGCAAGCTCAGCCAGACAGCCAAAATGGGAAGCCTATCCCTGCCCCAGGCCTGCTGGCTGGCTCTGGAATCTTCCCTCAGCCAGAAGCTCTAATGGCTTCACTGCAGATGCATTTGTCAAAATGGCAAAAAGTAAATAAAATAAAATTCAAAAACTAAAAAAATAAAATATGGCAAAGGTGCTGGCCCCCAAAGCCTGAGAGGCGTGCAGCAGGCGCTCTCCTTTGAAGCTGTCCTGAGGAGGCCAGGCTGCAGCTCGAAGGGCTGAAGGCAGAGGCTACCATCCCAGCAGGGTTTATGGGAGAAGCACCAGATATAACCCCACTCCCACATCCGTTACTCCTCATATGCAGGGATCCAAGGAGCTCCAAGTGGCACGGTCCCCGTGCTCTGAGGCTCGGATGCCCAGAAATGTCCTGGACCAGGCAGGCAGTGGGGGCGGATGCAGGTGGTGAGGCCCACAGACTCCTCCCTCTCTCCCACCCACCCCTCCTGGCCAGGCAGGCTCTTGGCCCCTCCGTTGTCCCCTAGGAGGGTGGCAGGGAGGGTGGCTGGAAAAGGCTTGGAGCAAAGGCTCAGCTGCCTTGAGGCAAGCCTAGCATCACACTCGGTGCCTCCGTGCTCCTAAAGTCCCCAAGATTGCATTCGCGTACTTTGACAAGGGACAAAGTCTCCCCACACAGCCACTTTCGCTCAGCTCCCTGAGCTGACCAGGCACACGAAGGCCCATGTCAAGCCCAGCTCTAGGACCTACACACGTTCATGGGCTCTAACCCTGACCCTGTGGAGGCCACCGGCCCTTCCTCACCAGTCAGATGGCTTCAGAGGCAAGGTGTCTTGGCCACAGTCAGCATCTGTTGGTCCGTCCGAGAAGCTTCCAATCAGAGACGAGCCCTTGGGGACTCCTCAGCACCTGCGGCCAGCAGAGACCTCCCAATGCTCCTGTCCCCAGGCCAGTGGGGTCCCCGAACCCCCAAGCAGCTCACAGCCTCTCAGCTCGCCCACCCTGCCCGAGGCCAGCAGTGGCCCAGAGGAGATCATGCCCACAGCTGAGGCAGAGTGGAGAGGCAAGTCCCAGAGCGGCACTTGCCCACTGGAGAAGTTGTACTGCCCGCTGGCTGGACGCCTGACCTTCTCACTGTGGGTCCTGCACAGCCCAGGCTGCCAGCAGGTGAGGGTTGGATGCCAGGCTGCCTGGCTGTGGAAGCTGCTTGTCTGCCCAGACCCAAGAGCCAGCCCCTCCCAAGCTCCCCGAGGAGGCCTCCCTTACACAGAGCACATATTGCCAGGGCTTTGTGTCTGGGGACCCAGAGTCACCTGCTCACCGCCCCCATGCACCTGTCTCCGGCCTTGTTCACAGTCCCAGCCTACCTCCCTGGCCAGAGGGCAAACCACGGGGAAACCTGGGAGAGACAAGAGGTACCTGAGGTGGGGCAGGGGTGGGGGGAATCCATTCCTTCCCCTCCAGGGTTCCCTGGACTTGGCCTCCAAGAGGGGCCAGGGTTGGGGAAGGGAAAGGGGGCAAGACCCAGCCCTCCCTTCAGGAGGCAATTAGGCCAGAATTGCTCGCCGGGGACCCTGGGCAGAGGCCATCCGGCCAGCCGTGGAGCCCTGCGGAGGGTCCAGCAAGGAGCAGCTCGGGCTCCGCCCTCTGGGGGCGTCTGGGGATGGAGCGGGCAGGCAGGGCTAGGAGCAGCGAGCAGTCACAGCACAGGGGTGGAGGGGCAGCCAGGGCCCAGGCCAGGGCTCCACCTTTGCTCACAGCCCAGGAGGCGTTTCTCCAGGGGCCTCCACACTGTTTGTCTGCACCTCAGCTAACGTGCTCCCAAGGGTGAACCTTTGTTTCACAACATATTTTCAAGCAGATTTTTCTGCAAACATGTCTGTGCTCACTCACACACATGCACTCCCATGTCCCAGAGGGTAGACCTTGCCCAGCCCCGCAGAAGCCTTCCCTTCCTCTGAGCACCCCTGCATGGCCGGGTTGGAGCAGAAGAAAGGAGCAGCTTCAGGAGAGGCACCTGAGGGTGGGGCGTGGACGGGTGGCCTGCAAAAAGAGGCAGCCCGGCCTTTCTCCAGGTCCTCAGGGGATTCCTGGGGCTCCAGGGCCCATTTGGCGGGGTCCTCCCTGGGCCTCTTGGCTCTCCTGACTAGAAGCGTTTGTGTCGGACACTGCCTTCTCCCCACTCTGCAGGGGTCTTCCTCTGGCACCTCAGTACCCTCTCTTCTCTGGGACCAGAGAGGGAATCTTCCAACTGTTTCTTCACCAAATGTTCTTGCTTCTGCTCTCAGCAGAGCCCGAGCTCCAGCAGCCATGTGCACTGGATGGCACAGGACTGACAGGAGACCCACACCCTGCTCTCAGAAGTGCCACAGGCCCCGGAGGCTCAGGAATTCCCTCATTGTGTGGAGCCCACTGAGGGCCAGAGAGGGGCGGGGCAGGGGCAGAGCAGGCTCAAGGACTCAAGTCTCTCTCCCTCTCACCATCCCTCCTCACTTGTGCTCTCTCTCTCTCTCTCTCTCTCTCTCTCTCTCTCTCTCACACACACACACACACACACACAGGGTCATGTTTATTTTATATCTAGTAACCAACACTCTCTCTCACCTTTATAGATGGAGAAGCCTTGACAGACACTTGGGGCCTTGGGTAAGGTCCGTTTAGCCGCTAAAGCCAATGACAATGTAATGATCTAGGTCCTTGCCCCTGAGAAATGTGTGTTTATCCT
>NW_006779039.1:1508576-1512216 GCF_000442215.2 Lipotes vexillifer | reverse complement strand
AGAAGCAGCTCTTCTGAAGGCCTCCTGCAGCCCAGTACATTCACCCTGAGGCCAGGCCCCAAGCAGTGACACTCCTGCCCTCTTAGGTCAAGTCCCACTGCCCTACCCAGCAATCTGTCCTGTATGAGGTGAATGTTAAAGGGCTGTGGACACAGGGGAGAAGGGTTCAAAGGCCCTCTGTGTGGCCTCCCATCCAGCCTCCAGAGCCGAGTCGGGGCTGGTCCCCGACCAGTCTGTAGGAGGCAGGCTGAGCCCTAGACCCTAGATGGGTTCAGGAGACCCCATCCCAGACCCAACCCTGTCTCAGTCTTGCTTGATGACCCCGGGGCCATGTTTCCGCTCTCTGGGACTCAATTTCCTCCCGAACAAATGGAAAAGTTTCTGTTCCTCTTCAGGAGATCCTCTGATTGAGTTCCTGTAACACCCGACCAGGACAAGCTACTGCTGCAGAACCGCTGCCCCATAAGCTGTCGCTGGTGGGAGCCGCACAGGAAGGACCTTGCCAAACCCTGCCCATAAGGAGGCCCCCAACTGGTCTGGCGACGGGGAGGGAGGAAGGGGCTGGGAAGAGGGAACCAAGGTCATTGTCTAGAGGGGCTGTCCCCACATGAGTCCCGGATGCAAGAAGCTCAGCCGCCAGTGTTTGCTGCTATCACTGAACTTTTATTGAGAACATTCTCTGCGCAGAGCCCTGCGCGCAACATTGAAGAAAACGGAGAAGACACAGCCAAGCCCCTGCCGAGGATGGAACAGAAGGGACGCTGAGGGCCCGGAGGCAAGGTCTAGCTCTAAGATGGTCACCATGGAGCCCTGACAGGCAAGCAAGAACTACCTACCACTGGTGTTACTGTGGGGACAGGAAGCCACCCTCCTCACCCTCCAAAGGGGCTGCATGTCAGCCCATTCAGACCTTTGGAATTCCACACTTCCTCCACCTTCCAGCAGCTAGGGCTTCTCTCAGGCCGAGTTGGGAAATGGCTGCTGAGAGTTGGAAGGAGGATGGGCAAGGGTGGCCGAGGGAGAGAAGAAAAGAAGGGGAGGAGGGAAGGGCTCCAGCTGCACGGCGGGTCGGCATGAAGCACCACTGGTACATCCACAGCCAGAGGTTGGCGATGCAGGTAGACAACAGAGACCGGAGCCAGCTGGTGAGCAAGTCTCTTCTGGGGAGGCCCACGGCACACCAGTGGGGGGAAAAGTAGGACGTTAGCACAGGGAGGGCCTCTGCTGCCCTTTGGGAGGCCAAAGTGTCTCTGGGCAAGAAGAA
Organism: Lipotes vexillifer; assembly: GCF_000442215.2. Classification (NCBI taxonomy): domain Eukaryota; kingdom Metazoa; phylum Chordata; class Mammalia; order Artiodactyla; family Lipotidae; genus Lipotes; species Lipotes vexillifer. The sequence goes on along the minus strand of NW_006779039.1, from coordinate 1,510,952 downwards.
AGCAGAGCAGCTGAGACCAGGGGCTTGGGGTGGGCTCAGAGGGACCCGGGGGCGGGGCTGCCTGTGTTTTCAGGCCGGGCCACCTTGCCCCGACCTTGGTGTCCTTCCCGTTGTCTGGAAGAAGCCAGCCCATCCCAGCTGTGCCGGGGGGAGCCGGGAAAGGTGTGGGGAGAGCAGCCCCAGAGGGAAGGCCCCAGGATGGGGTGACACGCAGGGGCCAGAGAGGGCCACCAGGGAAGATGCCCCTCCATGCCCACACCCGGGCCTGCTGGGGTCTCTTCCTGGGGAGACCTGGACTTGGCGGGAATGCAGGCGACCCCTCGCTCAGACCTCTTGGCCCGCTCTGTCTGCATAGACTTCTATCCTCTGACGCCCCCTCTACCTCCTCCTTTTCTCCTCCCCTTCTCCCTTCCCGCATCTCAGGGAGAGAGACAGGGTTGAGGCCGGGCGTCAAAATCGGACACGAGCCAAGACGGCTGTGAGGAAGGGGAGGCGAGCCCGACTTCACCTCCAATGCTAGACGGTAAGATGATTGGAGAGGCTGCGCATCCTCCACGTGGGTGGCCCCAGCCACCCCAAGACACCATGATTCTGCCTCCACCCTCCAAGTGGGTCCTGGACACTCGCCTGTCTTCTCCTGACCTCCATGTCCAGTCCATTTTAGTTCTTCCAGGCCAATCTCAGCGACCATATCTGCCTCCGGGTTGCTGGGAAGGAAGAAAAGACAGAGACTCAGAGCTTCTGGTGGTCCCAGGCCAGGCCTGCCAGGATGCACAGGAGGGCCATGAAGGCAGATGGGTAAGGTGGGGACAGTGTCCAGCTTCTCTGGACAGTGAGTCTGTCGACCTGCAGTCCTTCCTTTCCCGGGTAGCTGTCCCCTGCCAGCACTGTAACATGCAGACATCGGCTGAGTCTGAGCAAGCACTGAAGGGGAGAGGAAAACCTCACTTTCAGAACCAAGGGAATTGAGGCCTAGCGAGGTGACCACAGTTCCTAGGGGCACACAGGAAGCGCCGGAGCTCAGGAGAGAACCCTGGCTACTGGGAAACAAGGGTGAGCCCAGTCATCCCCTCAGCCTTCGTTTTGATCCATCTGCTAATGACTCCTGGGACTGGGCGGTCTCTGGCCCAGAGCTCTGGGGTCAGAGGGGTCTCATGCCTTGAAGAGCCAGTGTGGGCCAGAGGAGCAGAATATGCCAGACCTGTCTGGGTTCAAATCTCAGCTCTAGGATTCCAGTGCAGGAGGAACTATTTCACCAGCTGCTTGTTTAACACACAGTCACCGCATGCCAGGGACCATCCTCTAAGCACTTGCCAACACCAAGTCATTAAATCGTCATCATGAGCCTTCGAAAGGGGTATCACTATCACTTCATTTTGAAAGAGGAAAACGGAGACGCAGATGATAACTTGCCCAAGTCACACAGCTGGTAAGTAGCAGAGCAGTCATTGAACCCAGGACATTTCACTCCAGAGGTTGTGCTCTTAACCATGACACTATCATGCCTCTCCTTTTTGACACTGCTTCCACCTAAGACTCCATTAAAGTGACAGCAAAGACAGGAAAATAGTATAAACCCGTAAGAAACAAGATAACGGGAGAGGCAATGAAGAATGAAAGCGCTCAACAAGATTGTGGAATTCAGAAAGTGCCAATAAAGAAACCCAGCAAAGCGGGCCTCTGCTTGGCTCGTGGCTCTTGGAAGCAAATGGGGAGCAGCTGAGCAGGGAGCTCCCTTCCCGGCAGCCCTCCGAGAGGACCCAGACCTGGAGTCTGCAGAGCCGCTAGGGTGGAGGAGGACTGAGGTGGAAAACAGGGGCACTAAATGAAGGTCTGGACATGGAACAGTCACCCACTGCTCTCATCCCATCTGGTAGGCAGCCGGGCACTTACCCTCAAGCCCAAACCTGAACTAAATGAGTGGGAAAGCGGAGGTGATGGTGCCTCAAAGTAGGACCCTCTGATTCGCAGTGCTTAAGGATACAGGGCAGGACAGCCAATGCAGAACCTGCCATCTGACAGGCCTCACCCAGACTCAGCGTTCTGGGCTGCCTCTTCTATTTGCCTCATTCTTAGAAGGAAATAGACAACTAAGGCTTACCTGTCACCTGAGAAAGACCTGCAGCCCTCCTCTGTTCCTTAGAAAATGTTAAAGTGCAAGGTGGAACATCTTCTGTCTAAAGGATTCTAAAGGATTTTCATAAGAACTTTGCCACCATGCTCCATTTGTTGTGATAGGACAACATTTCTTTTTCTCAAAAGTGCACACAGACTTCTTGTGTGTGTGGTTTTGTGTGTGTGTGCGAACAGTAGTACTTCAGAGCCATAGTATTTTATTTTCTTCTTCCCCTTCCCCTCCTCCCCTCCAGATCGGAA
>NW_006779039.1:1488216-1508482 GCF_000442215.2 Lipotes vexillifer | reverse complement strand
CCCCCTCCCCCTCCTCCTCCTCCTCCTTCCCCTTCTTCTTCTTCTTCCTAAGATACCTCAAGAATAGCATTAAAAGGACAGTGCATGTCAACAAGACTCCAGGACTATAACGGGGAATTAGATGGAGAGTTTTCTCCTAGAACAATTTCCACACTATCCCCTTGGTTTTCTTATATCTTGGGATCAGAAGGAGAAAAAGCTTTTTGAGAGAGTTGAAGGCAAGATAAGGATCAGTGACTGGGGTGTGCTTGTTCGTTTGTTTGTTTGAGATAACATATTTTAACACATCAATATCGTAAGAATTAATTTAACAACATCTGTAAGCTCAGTGATAACTTATGATCATCCATCAGATGACAGGTCTAACTGTCCAAAAAGGGTTGCCTTTTTACTCTTTTGCTATTAATGTTAGAAACCCTCTATTTAGAATTATATGCACTGTAAAACATGGGATTTTTATTTACATTTGATGGAGATTAGGAAAATCTATGAACTGCAGCAAGTCCCAGCTTCCCTCTGTTAATTATTTCCAAAACTGTTATTTTTATCTTCATGCACTTTTTAAGGCACACTACATTTTTTCCCCCAATGAACAGAACAGTATTATGAATTTGTTGTTCTTTCAGGTTGTGGTTCTCTCAGAGGCAGTAAGAGTTCCATTAACTTTTTTACTCAAAAATAAATAATGAGTAAATAAGTAGAATTGAGAAATTTAACTCTAAATGTCTAAATTTAATTTCCAAATTCAATATAAGGACTCTAGTTTTTAAAGGTGTACTCCCCTGGTCCTAAGAGGTAACTTTAATTAATCCAGAAGTTAATTAAATCCCCCTATAGCACCTCCACCTCCCATGTCAGTGTCAGGGCATGAACCTGACCTGCTGGAGCATCTTGATTTGAGTTCAGCCTTAGGACACATGAACCCAGTTCAAGATTTCTGGCTTATTTTCATTCCCAGGAGGTCTGTGACCTGGGAGCTCTTTCTCTTTATTCATTGGGGGTGGAATAATATCAGCATTTATTGTAACATTCCCTAGAACAGTCAGGTCTCCCTCCTCTCAGGTGGGGTTGCCTTTCCCCAGTAACCTTTGCAACAGTGTAACAACCATGTTTCTGCAACTTGCCCTCATCCAAGGTGAATGTAGTTAACAGAATCAGCCACAGAACTACCAGACTCAAGCAGTTTCCTAGAACAGTCAGGTCTCCCTCCTCCCCAAGATGGCTGCCTTTCCACAGTATTTTATGCAACAACGTGGCCACTATTTTCTCTAGAACATTCCTTCAGATGGTGAGTGTAGCTTAAAAGATTCATTACAGAACAATGGAAGTCAGGTGATTTTCTAGAACATCAGTTCTCCCTCCTTTCCAGCCCGGTTGCCTTTCCCCGGTAACCTTTCCAACAGTATAGCCACCATGTTTCTACAACTTTCCCTCACCCAAATCGAACATAGCTGAAAGGATTGGCTACAGAAAGACGGAACTCAGGGACTCATGTGATTCCCTAGAGCAGTCAGGTCTTCCTCTTCTCCAAAATGGCTGCCTTTTCCCAGTATCCTTTGCAACAGTATAGCCACCATTTTTTCTAGAACATTCCCTCACTCAAATTGAATGTAGCTTAAAGGATTGGCCACAATATACTCAGATTCAACTGACTGGATTTCCTAATAATAACCAGGGAGCATATGAATTTCACTTGCCTTACCCTTGTCCCAGCCCTAAGATATAAATATAGATATATTTATATGTATATCTATATTTACATATCTATATATAGTTATATATAACTATTTTTATATTTTTATATATTTTATGTAGAAATAAATAGTTATATATAGAAATAGATATAAAATATAGATATATAGAGAAAATATACATATATAGATGTACATATATAAACATAAATATATTTATTCATTTATTAATAAAAGAAAGTGTCATTTCACACACCTTGGACTTTTGTACAGTAAAGTATATATGTGCTCCCGAAGCAATGTGTGCTTCAGGCATTCTGGGCTCTAGGTTGAACTGCCAGCCAAATAAATAATGGCCCTGACCTCTTGCTGGACCTTGCTGTCCTCGTTTGCCTGCCTAGTACACAGGAGCTTCGTCCTTCCCCCAAAGTCAACATCTGGCCCTGCTAGACCTACTGTCTTCAGACTAGAGCTGGTACTCCCAAACCCAACCCAGCCACCAAGTTTCAAGGGCCCCATACAGTACCACTTTCTTGGACCAGGTTGCAGCCATATTCCAAACCGCAGCAGAGCCAGCAGCCTTTAGATCCAATTTCTGTTGCTTCTGAGAAACACCCAGGGACTGGGATCCATGCTCCTTCATTTCTAGGGTGAAGAACAGAGGACCCAGGAGCACCCATAGAGGCTATACCAAGGCTTCATGGGCACAGAACACACCAGAAAAAGGATAGGATCTCCCAACTTCTTAGGAATCACTCAACACCCATTCACTGATGTCTACTGGCTAATCCCAGGTCTCAGTTTCTTCGTCTATTCAAAATGTAGCAAGCATTTACTGAGTGTCAATATCTGGGCTGGGTTATTAAAAAGCCAGCAATGGCCAAGAGACAAGATGGCAGCAATCAAGAAACTGACCATCTGTGTGTGTAGAGAGAATGGGGGAGGGGCAGAAAATAGTCCACCAGAGTAGATTCAGATCAAGATGTACATGCTCCCAAAATGATAAAAACAGGGTAACAAGACAGAAGGAAGGGATTACTTCTAGAAAAGTCAGAAACAATATTGAGGCAGAGACCTGAAAAAGAGTCCAGCCATGGAAAATCTGGGGAAAGAGCATTCCAGGCAGAGGGAACACATTGCACAAAGGCTGTGAAGAAGAAACACTCTTGGGGTGTTATAAGGACAGGCATAAAGGCACTGTGGAGTGGGTCAGCAGGAAGTATACTGAGGAGATGACCTTGTTTGGATCTTGTAGATCATCGCAAGAAGTCTGGATTTTACTCTAAAGGGCAGAAGAAGGCTTTGGAGGGTTAGGAGAGAGAGTTGAGTTGATTGATCTTATAAATTGAGCTTTCTGAATGTTTTGCAATAGACACACTGGTGGCTTGGATGTGGTGGGGTGGGGGGGATGTTGGTCACAACCTCCTCCCTCACAGGTTACAAAATGCTCACATCATCAATCCCTTTCCCCCCAACTCGCCTGTCACTCAAACCACAAATATATGGGTAGGCACACCAAGGCACAGACACACACATGTATCACACATACATGCAAACACACATGCATGCATATATGAGTGTCAGCCTAGCCACACCCACACGTTTTCCAACACACATGCACAGGTGCAGACTCCCAAGGAAAGGGACATTACAGGGGATCCTCACCTGCTGGGATCACGTGCTGTTAGCTATACCCTTGGCTTCCAGGAACCAGCTCTTCAGCCATGGACATTTCTATGTCTTCTTCGATGTTAGGGGGTCCTCCTGCCATCATAACCAGTTGTTCACTTGTAAGCTGTGGCCAAGAATGCACAGGGAGCAGGGCACAGAGGAGACACTTGGCAAATCAGCTCTTTGAGGGGTAGGAGCTCAAGGAAGATACACCTGGACATGGGGGTGGAGCCAGACTCCCTCTCTGGGCTTAAGCCTTGGACCCAGCACCTTCTGTTCCTGCTGTATCTTGCTGGCTGGGTTCAAGGCCTTCTCCCCTGCTGCTCTGTAAGCAACTTAGGAGAAGTGACAAGGCTCGGAATCTTTGCCTGTGAGAACTGCCCTGGCTCTCGGGTCATCTGATTTGACCCCACTGGGGGGCAAGTAGGCTCCACCCGGCATCATTTCTAGATAGAGGCAGACTAGCACAGGACTCCAGAGTCAGTCAGTGACCAAAGCAGGGTTAGATCCCATCATGGCTTCTGCAAGGCCAGCTCTGGCTAATAATCCAGGCCACAGCACCCTTAAGAAAGCTCCTTCTGCAGAGCATCCCCCGCCTTCCCCAATCCAGAGTTCCCAGACAGGGGACCTGGCTTTTCGATGCCCTGGGTCAGCTTGGACAAGAGCCATGAGAACCAAAGGAGGGACGGGCAGGAGAAGAAGGACCTGCCTGCGGCCACCGAAGCCCCAAGTGTCGCCAGCCCTGCCCCCCCTGGTCTAAGTTCAAATTCTCCCTCAGCTTCCCTGCTGATTAAACCTCTGTGAGGGTCAGGCTTATGTGTCCACTTGGCTAGCCTAAGGCCCCCAGTTATTCCATCGAGCACTTGTCTAGGTGTTGCTATCAAGGCATTTTGTAGCTGTTGTTAATATCTACAATTGGTGGACTTTAAGTAAAGGACATTATGAATCCTTGATAATGTGGGTGGGCCTCTTCCAATCAGTTGAAGGCATTAAGAGCAAAGACTGAGGTTTCCCAGAGAAGAAATTCTGCTCAAGACTGCAGCATCAACCCCTCCCTAGAACTGCCCTGCAAATTTTGGCCTTGCTAGCCCCACAGTGGCATGAGCCAATTTCTTAAAATAAATTTTTCTATACACACACACATATATATGCACATTTATATACATACACATACATCCTATTGGTTCCATTTCTCTAGAGAACGTGACTCGTACAAGCACCAAAGGTGAACCATCCTCAGCTCTTGGGAACAGCCCCAGAGCCCCTGGGGAAGAGGAGGTTATTTGCAAAAGAAAGCAAGCACAGCTGGGACCAGGTGGGAGGGAGAGGAGGAAAGGGGGGAGGGGAAGAGGAAGGGGAGGGGCCGGGCTCACTTGGAGAGGGTGGCAAGATGTGGGCTGCCCGACCCCCTCCCTGGCCCCACCTGTCCAGCTCTGGGAACAAGCTGTCCGGAGCAGAGCTGACAAAGGCCCTGCCTGCATTCCTGAGGACCCTGGGAGAAGCCCTCTCCAGCTCCAAGAGAGCAGCTGCAATGAAATCCGAGCTTTCTGGAGGGCCACCTCAGGAGCAGAGACGTGTGCTCTGTGGGACTCGGGAGCCTGGGAAGCAGGAGCCGTGGGTCTCTGGCAGGCCAGGGTTGCCAGACTGAACAGATAAAAATATAGGATGCCAACTGAATTTCAATTTCAGATAAACAACACATAATTTTTTAGTGTAAGTATGCAGTATTTGGGACTTACATACACTAAAAAATTATCCATGGTTTATCCGACATTCACATTTAAATGGGTACCCTGTAGTTTAGCTGGCAACCCTATGCCCTGCCAATCCTCCACATGAGTTCAAGATTTGACCTTGAGCAAGTCTTTGGGCCTCAGTCTCCCCATTGGACGATGGATGGAACTTACAGTCCCTTCCCTGCAGGGTGGCTGATTGTGAGAGCAGTCAAGTCAGCTGGATAGGTATGGACATGACCTTGCACTGTTGACCTCAGATCAGATTCCCCTCTGACTACCAACTGGCCTTGACCAGTTTGGGGCTTCCTGGGCCCTGGGTCACCGGGTCCAGGTGTATGCAGAAGAACTGACCCCTGGTGGCAAAGGACACCACCACCTAAAGCCAAGCAGAGAGGGCGGGGAGACTTCCTTCCCAATCCCTAGGGCCCCCAATGCCACCCAGAAACCCTGGTATTTCACCACCTTAGCCTGTCTGCCTCTCTTGAATTGGGCACCAAGGATGGCTGGGCTGTGGGAGACTAAATTTGCTGACTTTGAACTTGCCCCTTACCATGTCTCTCCAGCATGCTGAACTTTTCTCTCCAACAGCATAATTTCCTTCTGAAATTGCCCCAAACCCTTACTCCAAACACTCCCAAAATCCCCCACTGTCTGGTGTGACAACCTCAGGGGCCCGAAGAGCTAGAGAACCGTGGGTACAGAGGAGTGATCTTGCAAGTCTTGCGGGGGCCAGGAGGATGGTCCATGGCCAAGTGTGAGTGGGGGGCTGAACAGACCTAAACCCCAGCGGAAGGCTCCCAGAGAAGAGAGCCAGGGAGCCCGAAGGTCTTCCCGACATGGAGGTTAGACAGATGACTCTGGGAGTGGGGAGGAGTGGTGCAGAGAACATCTGGCTTAGATGTGTGTGTGTATATGTTTGCAGTGTTTTACATAAATGAGATCATACATCTGAGGTACGTGCTGTTCTGAAACTTACTTTTTGAAGTGAACAATGTGCCTTGGGGATCTCCCTTGTCAGAACAAATCTACCTCACGTCATTTGAACACAGTACGGTATTTTGCTGCACGGCTGCACCCCTGTTTATTCAGATGCTCGTGGACATCTGGGGTGTCTAGAGCCTTTTGCTTTTATAAACAATGTAGTGGGGAACATTCCTGGACATGCCTCTTTGCACATGTGTCTACATGTTTTTGTAGAGCTGGTGCCTAGAGGTGGAATTGTGGGGTTCTAGAGCACGTGTGCTGACAATTTTAACCAATATTGACAATGTCCCCTCTGAAGAGGCTGCACCAAGGGGGACCTCACCAAGGGGAAGAAAGTGCTGGTTTCTTCACAGACTTGTCAATAGAAGATATTATGAAACTTTCTAAAAGGCATCATTGTGATGGGTGAAAAATGATCTCTATCTCATTGTTGTTTTAATTTATATTGCTTTAATTATGAATAAGCCTGAGCATTTTTTCATATGTTTATTGATCTTCTGTATTTCTTTCCTCTGAACTGTCTGCTGGAGGGCTTCCATCTTTATTAAAATAGGAGCTGTTTTATTAACGGAAAGGGATGGGGGCGAAAGCTCTCTCTCCCTTCAAGCTAAGCGTCTCCAAAGAAAACATACCATCTTTTTCCCTAAAGGTGATCGTGAGCTTAGAGCCTTCACTGGGGACCAAACAAACCCAGTTAATTGCATGCAAGTTTGTGTTGAAATCTAGAGGGCATCCAGCCCCCTCCTCCCCACAGAGCAAGTGTTCACCTCGGGCTGTTGCCTGCCTGTCTGCCTGTCTGCCCTCATCTTGTGTCTGTCTGTCTGTCTGCCTGCCTGACCACTTGCCTCCACCAATACCTTCCGACCACTGGCCTGTCCCAGCTGTTCAGATAGCCACGCACTCTACTCAGACTCCTGACCGGCTTGAGGTCTCATAGCCATGTCTGCTACCTGCTCCCACTTCCCTTGCAAGCAGAAGAGGGAGGTAGAGGGAGCCCAGGCCCGGGGTCAGTACACCTGGGAGTGTCTCCTACCTCTGACACTGGGGCATCTTAGGCAAATTGCTTCCTCTGCTCTGAGGCTGTTTCCCATCTCACATGGAAGATTGGGCTAAAATCTAGTTTCCAATTGTTTCATGGTTTCAGGGAAGTGTGTTAGGGCTATTCCAGCCTCTCTTCACCCAGTGCAGTGCTGTTTTTTATCACTTTCTTATGTTGGGGTTCTATGGAAGAGGCCTTTCAAAGCTAGTGGGTGCGATGGTCCGCTGCCCCCCAGCTCTGTTCACAGCACAGTCTCAGGCAGCTAGTCTCAAGCCCCAGTAAGTGAGCCTGATTTTGGCTGCAAACCCAGATCTTCCAAGCATCTGGGAGCTTCCTCTCTACTTGCTAATGAAACTTAGGAACCTGTAAACAATTCTGCTTCCTGCTTCTGGAAGCAGCTGGTACTGAGGTCATCCCTGGAGCCCCAGGGCCCTCCCCAAGACAGAGGGGAAAGGGAAGGGGGACTCACAGAGCCTGGCAGCTGTCCTTCCATTCCTTAAAAAGACAGGAAGGACAGAAAGCAAACGTCAGGGACTATAGCTGGCCCCGGGAAAGAAGGCCACCTCAGGAGCAGAGAGAGGGAAATAAGTGGCAGGGCCACCTGGGGAGCCCTTAGAACCCACCCCTCCTGGGGACAGGGCCATCAGCAGGAGGCTACAGGAAGCTCCTCGCTTTCCACATGTGGGCTTCTCTCATCCAGAATGACCACCTTGAGTCAAGACTGCTGGGTGCCAGGCACTGGGGCTAGGGACGAGGCCCCCGTCCTCGCGGAGCTCCTGCTCTTGAGGGCGGATGGAAACAGATGGGCCAGAAGTCCATGGGTCTGTGGCGACAGTAGCAGGGGGTTGTTTTGTGGCGGTCCTGCCCTTAATCCTGCCACCTTCTGCTTCCCTGGGAGTGTGGTGGGTGCTCCCTAGAGCTTTGCCTTCCCAGGGGACTCAGGTTGATAGAAAAGTCTTCCGTGCTTTGAGTGGAAATGCTGGTCACGCGTCCTGAACTCTGGTCCAGTCTGGGAGGGAGCAGCTCCAGCAGAAGTGAGTTAAAGACATTGACACAGCTCCAGATCTGGCTGACAAGTCTACTGGCAGAACCGTGCTGCTGAGATGCTCTGGGTCGCTTCAGATCAGCTACTAAAGGTTCCCCCTGTGAAGAGCAGCTGCCCGGACAAGGCAGGGGGAGCTGCAACCACCTAGTTTAGGGTGATTGTTGCTGGCTGATGGCCCAAGGGATAACTTTGGACTGCCCCACAGGTGGGGCAAGAGCAGGACCAAGAGCGAAGCATGATGACAGGAAACCTGCCCTCTGTCCCCAGACCCCACCCCACCTCGGTGTAGCAGCTGCTGCCCCCGCTGTTCCTTCTTCCTTCCTGTCTCTCCGTGGGCCCACGAATCCCTTCCACACAAAGCTGGCAGTAGATTCTGAAACCCGGAGGGCATAGGCACTTGCCTATAGGTCAACTGTGCCTCTGGTGCAGGGAGCCCTTGTCGTGGGTGGGGAAGGACCTCTCTCCTGATTCCCCAGGGATGGGATTGGATAAGTTGACCTTGCAGAGTCCTCGGCTTTGCCTGCCAGGTGATTCCTCATAGAGCACTGCATCTGCTTTCAATTGTCTCCATAACCAATGACTGAAATGTGACGTGTATGTAAAATTCAAGAGAGTCGGGGGCCAAAGGAAAATGTCCAACAATAACGAAGAGGTGGAAAAAGTGCTGTAAAGGTGCAGATGCTGAGCTGCTCAAAAGCACACGCAGCCGCAGCCCCTCTGATCTGGAGGAAGGCACAGAGAGGAGAGCCCTGCGTGAGTGAGAAACAGTCCCGGTAAACTAACGACACGCTCTCCCATCCACGAAGCCGATCCTCTTCCCAGTATCCCCCATTTTACAGATCGACAATTTGGAGCCCATGGAGGGCCAGGATGTGAGCCAGTTCACTTAGCCAGTTCAGTGGTGGGGCTTAGATGCAAACCCATGTCTTCAGACTGGCCACCCAGGGTCTTTGTGGGAACAGGAGGAGGTCTGAGGGAGGAAGTGGCCCAAGAGAGTTCCAGCAAACATCCTCTAGCCCCTGACCCACTCTGCCCTGCCCTTCACTCTTGGAAGCCGGGGCCAGCAGTCTGGCTGCTCTCCGCCACCCCTCCCGCCATGGCTCCTCGTTTACTGGCTGTGTGGCCCCAGGCAATGTGGCTTGCTGATCCCACCTGAAAACAATGGGGAAGGGGCCATGGAATGTGAGGCACTCAGCTCCTAGCAGAGTTCGAGCTTGAAGCTGGAGCTGGAGCTGTGGGATTTGCACACCGTCCTCAAGACCGTCCTGCTTGTTCATTTCAAAGGATGAACTGTCCACTGCTGGCAGAGCTGGTGGCCCTCGAGCTTGGGCCCCGGCTTCAGTTCTATCAGTGACCTATCTCTGCATCCTCCTGGGCCTTCGGCTACTCCCCTCACGAGGGCAACTCTCTTCAGCCCAGAAATATTGCCACATCTTTCTCAGCTCTAGGATAGCAGTTCCATGAGGGCAGAGACCTTGTGGGCTTTGCTCACCTCTCTCTGTCGTCCCTGCACTTAGTGCACTGTCTGACTCGTGGTAGGAACTCGACTGTTGAACAAAAATGACCTGAATGGTAAACTAACAAACAAACATAAAAAACCCCAACTGTCCTCCCATGGGGTTTGGTCTCACTCATGCCAATGTCCTTTCTCAACTCCTGGAAAGTGTTGCCCCCACCACAGACTCTGTCTCCACTCTTTTACCTCCCAGATATTCCTCTCCTCATTCGAGTCTGGCTTACTACTCAACTGAAAGTGCCCCAGGCCAAGGTCACCAATGACCTCCTAGCATCTCGATCCAATGGACCCACCTCACTCATCTTACTTGATTTCCTGGATGCATTTCATATCATTGTCGTGTCTCTTCTGCTAGAAACCCTCTCCTCCCCCGCTTTCCAGGACTCTATACTCCACTGGGTTCCCCCTGCCTGTCTGTCATCTCTCGTGGCCCATTGGGCCCACACCCAGACTTCATTTAGCATCTCTGTGGTAACACAAATGACTCTGCTATCTGCTGCTTCACCCTAGTCCTCCCTCTTTAGTCCCCCTCAGACACACTCCACACCACATACTCAGCATCCTTCGTGGAGAATGGTCCCACCATCTAACCCACTGTCTGAGCCCCCAAAGCTGAGAGTCATGTGGGACTCCTCCCAACCGCCTCCCAACCCAGTCAGTGACTATGCGTGGTTCTGTTCCTTCTGTGATGGTTAATCTTTTGTGTCAACTTGACTGGACTACAGGGTGCCCCGATATTTAGCTAAACATGATTTCTGGATGTGTCTGTGATGGTGCTCTGGGTGACATCAACATCTGAATTGGTGAACTGAGTAATGCACATGGCTTTCCCCAACGTAAGTGGACATCATACAATCCATTAAGGGCTATGAATAGAACCAAAAGGCAGAAGAAGGGGAAATTTGCTTCCTCTGCCCCTCTCTGACTACTTCAGCTGGTACATTGATCTTCCCCTGCCTTTGAACTGGAACTCACACCACTGGCTTTCCTGGGACTCCAGCTAGCAGAGGGCATATTGTGGGACTTCCCAGCCTCCATAATTGCAATTGCCTGAGGCAATTCCTTACAATACATCAATCATCTCTTTCTATATCTATCTCTATATCTGTATAGAGATAGATATCTATAGAGATATATATTTATATCTCTATATCTATCAATATATCTCATATGGGTTCTGTGTCTGGAGAACCCTCATACAACCTCTTAAACATGTAATTCAGTGTTTGAGGAAACATCTTCTCCGTGGTTTACTTCTGTCTGTCTCCTCTCTCACCAACCTAGCCAATCCCATCACCATCTCTTGCCTGGATGACTGCCATAGCCTCCTACCTTATCTCTTTGATCGTGTTGAGCCCCTTCTCCATACAGCAGGCAGAGAGATTGTTGCCAATATAATAGGCGTGGTCATGGCCTCTTGCTCCCACTATCATTAAAGACTACAATACTGAGTGTGGCTTGGGGAGCCCTACATGGACTGACTTCCCTCTACCTTTTGCAGTCTCATCTGACACAAGTCTTTCCCCTTCTGCTACCCTGGCTTCTCCTGTTGCCTTAAAAGCATGATGGCCTTACTGGCCTCCAGGTCTCTTCACATGTTCTCCCTCTGCCTGGTTTAATTGTCTTCTATTCTTTTTGCCTGACTGATTCCTACTCACCCTTCAAGCTTTAGATTGGATATGGCTTCTTCAGGAAAGCTTTCTCTGGCAGCCCCCGGCTCCAACCTAGCAGAAAGTTCCACATGCTCTGTGGCTATGGCTTGTCTCATGCCTCCCCCACCAAGCTAGGCCCAGAGCTCCAAACAGATAGGGCCCTTCCGGAGCCCCATGGCCTGGGTGGAAGAAGGGGCACCCCCAGGTTGGGGGACACAGTGCTCTGCCAGCACCCCTCCCTCTATGCCCGGTCAGCCCCAGGACTCTGGGATGCCGGCATCAACCAGCCCACCCACTGTGCTTCTGTGATTAAGTGTAACCAGCCTGATATGAATGTTACCCAGCCTTTATAGCCTCTATTTTTATAGCACATAAAGCCCGGTGAAACTGAATCCATCACACAGTTTGAGCTCTTCAGAGAAATTGTTGAGAGCCACTGTTACTGGAGCTGCTAGGCTTGTGATTCATGAAAACATGTTTTGTCTATTAAAAAAATTTGAGAGGGCACACATATTTTGTCTATTCTTCAGGCTTTGGGTTCTCCCATCACTCTCCACAGAGAGACCCTGGGAAAACCATTCTGAAGCCCACTTCGCCTCTCCCAACCCCACCTGCCCTGTGGGGGCCTTCAGCAGCTGTTCCAGGCCCATCCATCTGTGGCAAGTAAGAATCTGCTCTGGGGAGCACGGTTTGAGAATGGCAAGGTGCCCCTGTCTTTGTCGGCATCTCAGAGAAGTCATGATGTCCACCCCCAAGCTTTTCCAGAGTGTGTATGATGTGCTCAGGGTTGGGAGAAGGGGCAACAAAGACTCCCCCTGCCATGAATAGAGTGGTATGGGCTGAACTGTGTCCCCCCTCCACAAGTTCATATGTTGAAATACTGACCTCCAGTACCTCAGAATGCGATTATATTGAGAGGTAGGGTCTTTAAAGAGGTAATTAAGGTTAATGAGGTCAATAGGGTGGTCCCTGATCCAATATGACTGGTGTCCTTATAAGAAGAGGAGATTAAGATACAGACATGTACACAGGGAAGGCCACATGAAGACACAGGGAGAAGACGGCCATCTACAAGCCAAGGAGAGAGGCCTCAGGAGAAACCAACCCTGCCGACACCTTGATCTAAGACTTCCAGCCTCTAGAAATGGGAAACAATACATTTCTGTCATTTAAGCCATCCAGTCTGCAGGCCTTTGTTATGGCACCCCGAGCAAACTAATACAAGGAGCTTGGGTTATGACTGGAGAATAAAATCAGTCAACACATTTTATTTAATTGAACACTGACTGTGAGCCAGGCACTGTGCTGAGCTCTGGGGAAGAAGTGGTGAGAAAAAAAAAAAAGTTATACATGGTCTCTGCCCTTGTGTAATTAACAGTTGGGCAGGAAGCGGCGGTAGGGGGCGGGGTGTGCTGGGAGGATGAACAGTCAACAAGAAAACAAAAGCAAAGTGATCTCCAAAGGAGACCAGCAATGCCATATGAGTGGCCTGCGCTGGGACAATCTGGACAGACTGGGGTTCACATGATGAGGCCGGCAATTCTTCCCTGGGAGGCCTTGGTCGAATGGCATGCCTTTCGGGCCCTGCTTCCCTCAGATGTCACGGGTTTATTTGGAGGATCATCTCAGCTAACGCATCTACAGGGCCTGGCGTACACTAAGTGCTCAATAAATTGTGGCTTTGATCATTTCCAAGCACAGCTCGTGGCTCCTCTCCACTGCCCTTCAGTCCCTTCATTCTGTGAGATCTCAAGCCAGCTGCTGTAAGGGTGTGGCCATGGTACAGGATGGGGTCTGGGGAAAGGGTGAAAAGAGGGGTCCCACCTTCCCAAGACCTCATGTATTAGCTTCCTTGCATGGACTAGGCTGGGACCCTAAGTGGCTGCCTAGAGTGCTAGTTTCTAACAAAAAGAGCCTAAAGTTCAAAACCTATGTTCATAACATGATCCCATCTGTGTGCTGGAGTCTGCCTGAAGAGTCTTCATTTGACTTTCCAGCAACTCCAGAAGCTTGGCATCACTCAATAAGCCAGCTCGGGATAAGAATGGAACCTAAGGCCTCTGGCTGTCATTCTTGGCATTGAGCCTCCACGTTCAATCCTTGAAAGAGGCCCTGAATTTCACTGCCATTGTCTCATCACTGCCATGACTTTTCCTATTAAAGGGTGGATTACTTTCATTACTGGGGATGGGCACAACTTTCACCAACAACTTCCCATGGCCATACCTCACTCCACACCAACAGCTGGGAGTACTCGGGGCTAAGACCACACTTCCTCCAAGGGGAGGCTAAGGCATCATTGCCCTCTGGACAGTCTTGTACTCCTGCCATCCTCAGAATTCAGGAAGCTGAGCCAGGGCAAAACCTGATTATTATGTCCCCCCTATGTAGGGCACAGAGAAATTTCTCCTTTCCACCCCTCCCCCAGGGCTGAAACCAAGCAGGACATCTTTTCTAGTAAAGGACACCTCTATTAGTAACCAGGGATCAGGTGACAGGGAACTTGTTAACATGATTTGTGACAGACCTTACTAACCTCATCCCAGCAGGATGGGTCAGCAGATCATCTTACACGTATGGGTCAAACTTTAGGACCCAGGACATCTCTGCTTCCTGATTCTAAACTGGTTTGGGCTGTTTCCTTATCTACAGCCTGACTTTTGGAAAAACAAGTTTGGCCCACAACCATCCATGCCCCATGGAAGTTTGAGAGTCAGCAGGGATCCAAGATGGGTGAGGACAGAACACAAATGAATACCATTTGCTCTTTATTATTATTCATTATCTTCTGGTACAGAAAGAGACAAACTTAACAGCTAAACCCAACAATTACAAAAAGAGAGAGAGAGAGAGAGAGAGAAAGAAATCAGAAGTACGTTTGTTTGTTGCCCCCAGGCTCCAGTGAAAACCTGACATATTACTGAATGTACAGATTTCCCAGCTGACATGGGTCAACACATGAATTACGAGCACAGTTTAAAGTGGTACCAAAATTAATCCATTTCACAGTAATCTTGTCTATAAGCTCAGTTGCACATATCAGGGTTTCCACTGTCACAAATTCACAACCACAGAGTGAAAGAGCAGGTGTGTTCAGGCCTGGGAAAGTGGCATCCGTAAGGGGAGACAGATTGGGAGGCATAAGCAGCTGTGGGATTTGTCCCAATCTTGAATATCTGTGTTAATACTTGGGCTGGGGGCGGGCGAAGGGCAGGCACTGGGCAACGGTCACATAGCTCAGTACAGTGGGACAACTGTTGAGGCACTGAGCCCGAGGGGGTGTGCTGTGCTGTTAGGATATCTTTGTCAGGAAAATTCTTGCTGCAGAGAGACTCACCGCCCACAGCCTGTCTGAAAGGAAAAGCTCGATATGCTTGAATATTTGGGGGCGAATGATGGGAGTGGCCGGTCTTATAGCGAAACATCTGCTTTACAGACTATTTAGCAAGATATACAGTTATATTACTTTAAATTGCAGTTTAGTTCACAAAGTATTTTATTCATAGAGCAAATAAAGGAGGATGAAAAGCTGCCATACCCAACATTCCCACAGTAGACAGAGAACCAGAGATCATCCTGTACACGAAGAGCCCGACAAATGAGAACTGCCGAAGGCACGGTGAAGGGATCCGTAATATCTTGAGCCTTTTATTTGAAAAAGGTACTCATTTTAAACTAGATCCCTCTTACACATATGACCCTGAAAACTAACTGAAGGGAAGAATATCTTGAATATTTCTACGGAGTGAGAATCACAGATACCATGAATTATCTTAAGTTGTGATTTTCTCTAAGTTTTGAATTAGTGGGCTTCGAATTAATGGGCTTTTACCATAGTTGCAGGCAGTCTGATTAAAGTACTTTTAAATTAGCTAATTATACTGATTAGTATGAGTAGAGTTCAGTGGGGAGGATGTGCTTGTTTCTGAATCGGTGCAATCCTGAGATGGAGCCGCGTTCTTGTCAAGCTGAAAAAGCAGCCTAGACAGCAGCTTGGCTGCCCAGCTCTCCATCTCAGCCTTGAACGTGAGGGCACACGCATGACACATAGCACACACACGCACACTCCTAGAAACAGAGAGTGTAGGTAAGAGAGTTCAGAGAGTTTCTCTTAATAATCTCCCTCTCTCCCTCCCCTCCCACCTCTCTGACAAAGGAACAATCTAGAGGCAGTGTTGTTTTCAGTTCTTCTTGTGGGATGCCATTTGGTTGTGAAAAGATCAACCCCCCAGCCAGAGAAGAACCATGTGGCTCCAACTCCTTAGCAAAAGGATGCTTTCCTGACCCGGATCCGTCATCTTCAAGCTACCAAAAACACAAAGTCCAACAAATTGGGCAGATTCCTATTTTCCGAAGCACCCTAAGGAATTCACACTAGTGGCAGTGGGGTTCGCAAGCAGAAGAGGAGGGCCCTGGCCTCCGGGCCAGACGGCACAGTGTTGCGTGTCCGTCAGCCAGGGTGCGTCACAGCTGTGCAGGGCTGCACACACTGGGCACCTGCGCACTCCACTTCCTGTTGTGCTTTTGTTTTGAAAACCCCCAGGTGATGGGGAGTAGCAGGGGAGGGACAAGACTGTGATGCTTGTTTGAAAAAGCCTTTAAAAGATTTTGGTTGAAAACATGTGACAGTCACATTCCAAGGAATTTGTCAAAGGCTTTTCTATTTTCTTTTAAGTGAAAATTATCTAAATAACCAGCCCTGCCAGTCCCAAAGTCAACAGTCACACGTCTTTCCACCAAAAATAAAAATAAAAAACAAAAAGGCCCAGGAGTGCTCAGATTTCCTTCAGCTGCTGATACCCACAGAACAGAAGCCAAGGCTGGAGGCACTGCTCCAAAAGGGCGTGTGTGGGGGGGGTCCCACAGTGGGGAGGCCCACAGGATAGAGATGCTTCATCTTCATCCAAAACCTTTTGTGAAGGAGGGCAGAAGGCGGCAACTCTGGCGGGCTTGCTCCAACAGCTAATCTTGGCTTTCCTGACTCAGGGTCCTGTCCTCAGGCTGCCTAGCCCTGGGAGGTGACATTCCTCCCTTCAGACCGGAACCCTCCTGGTACAAATATAGCCACACGCCGGCTATTGTTTCAGATAAGCATGTGAGAAAAGGCAACGTTCACACGTGTATACACACACACACACACACACACACACACACACACACACACAAGTCCAAAAACAATGAAAACGTGGCTACTGCAGATTAAGCGTTGTATCAAATCAACATCCATACAAAGACAGAGTTTGAAAAGATATGTACAGGGCATTCGTAAAAGCCAAATGTGCACCGCGAGGAGTTATGACCATGGTGTACTGTACAATCTTTTTTTCTATGATATACTGCGAAAAACGTCCCAGAGACCATGGTGGCAACCCCACGTGGAAGAACGCTGCAAAGCACCTGAACCGGAGAGCTCTGTGCCTGCAGGATGCAGGCCGCCCTCCAACGGGCCGGGCTCCTGCATCCCACCCGCTCCCACCTCCAGCCAGCTGCAAACAGCAAGCAGCTCAGCAGAGAGGGGCTCGACGGGGGCCAAAGGGAGCAGGCAGTCCCGGGCAACCTCCCTCTGGCTCTGGTGAGTGGGGCCCACGCCTGGCTCTCTCCCGTGTTCCCGGGTCACACGCAGGCACGGCCCCCGAGGAAAGGCTGGGATGGCAGGGACCGGCCCCGGAGCCTCAGGCTGCCCCGGGTCCTCCAACATGGCTGAATAGGATGGACCCCAGCATCCCTCATGGACAAAGCAGGGGCTTTCTAGGCCCCAAATGCCTTTGTGAGAAAGGGCAGGAGTGCGGTGCTGGAGGCCCAGAGGGAGGAAAAGAGGAAGGAAGGAAAGGTGGAATGCCACCTGGTCAGCACCTCTGGCATCAGGGAGCTCTCGGGGAAGGGAAGCAGGGGTGCGGAACGGTCCAACTCGCAGGAGACTGACTCCCCACGTTGAGACTCGACTTCAGAGTCCTACAAAGACCTCCGCTAGAACTGGTCCCTTATAACCTACATATTTCTAGAAGAATCTTCCTAAGGGCAAACTGCACTGGCTTCCCGGTGTCTCAAGCACTCCACAGGCATTAGCTCAGTCAGCCTCCAGGAGGCCTGTGAGGTAGGGGTAAGGATGGAAATCCCTGGCCACAGGGTTGTGCTGTCCAAGCTGGTGGCCTCGCTGGGGTAAGAACACTAAGCCTCCTCGTTTGAAGCACGTT
The DNA here is from genome assembly GCF_000442215.2 of Lipotes vexillifer. NCBI lineage: Eukaryota > Metazoa > Chordata > Mammalia > Artiodactyla > Lipotidae > Lipotes > Lipotes vexillifer. The sequence goes on along the minus strand of NW_006779039.1, from coordinate 1,490,954 downwards.
CCTGGGTGAGTGCCCAGGACTGGAGGGGCCTCCGGAAGTCATCTGTGGCCTCTAGGCAGGGCCTCATTCAAAGAACGAGGCCTGAGGCCTGCCTTGGAGAGCTGTTTAGACAGAGAGAAGCTTGTCTTCTCAGTGGGCTTTAAACTGCTGTGGTTGCCAATAGACCCTGGCTGTGCACTCTTCGGGGCCCCACAAAAATTTGCTACATTTTTTAAAGCACCACAGAGGAAAAATGGTTTGGTGCTGAGGCCAGGAGGATGAAGATGGAGGGGTAGGGAGGCAGTATTGACAGTGTCTTTCGCGCGGTCACTGACCGTTAAAGGGCAGGTCACCTCTGCCCCGCTGCGGCCCGAAGCCTCACTGAACTGGAGAGGTGGGCAGCTCCTGGGCCACAGAAAGGGGTTACTAACAGTGGACCAGCATCTGCTAATGACAGAGCAAATCACTGATGGGCCGTCAACCCCAGGTCACGAGCTTCCCCTTCTCGCCCACAGAGAAATTTCTAAAAAGGGACACTTTGGGATCTTCTCCCCGGGTGGGCACCATCATTAAGAAGAAACCAGCCGTCTGAAATTCAAGTTCATCTCAACACACCCACTCACGAAAAGGGCAGTAGCCTAAAAGTTCACAGCCAGAGAGCACAGTGCTGAGGAAGCCCAGTTTGTGGGTTTAATCATCCTACGGGCCAAGCTCACAAGGAGAAAACGTCAGCTCTCTGCCCTAGCCTGGACCCCGCCCGTTCAAAGGCCATGGGCTCCACAGGCAGGGTCAGCAGCGTCCGTTTCCCCGAGGCTATGATAGGGCTCGTGCCAATGGGGAGCGGCTTTAGCACAGCTGGTACACGTGCCTGGAGAGCCAGGGTCTAGGGGAGGCCAAGCACAGTAGGATCAGAGCTACCCTCCAGATGGCAACGTCCCCAGTCTGAAGGAGGTGGTAGCTCTGTCGGCCAGGCCCTGTCCCTCGTCCTTCACACACCCCGTCGTCCTTCCAGGTGACTCCAGACATTCCTTTGAACCTGGTCGGGAGTGTGGGGTGAGTGTCGGGGGAGGGGAGTGTCACGGATGACCTTCGTGACTGACTTCCCTTGAACCCCTATGAGTGGCCCAGGTGATATCGTTTTGTTTTATTGTGTTCGTTGTGTTATTACTCTTTTTGTTTCTGTTCTGTCCTTGTCCTTTTGCCAAACGTGAGCAAGGACAGAAAGCACAGGGCTAGTGAGGGAAAAGGGCGCTGAAGGGCTGGCTTCTCTCCCTCATCTCTGTGGCGAGGCTTCAGACAAACAGGTCTTTGGCCAGCTGCATGGCCCCCGGGCCCGAGCCTGTGGACATTCTGGCCACAATCAATTCAATGGGGTGATTCCTTTGGCATAAGAGAAGCCAGTCCCTGACAGGAGGACAGGATGGCAGGGGCGTGAGGGCTTCTGGAGGAGCTCGGCTCTCTGGCCTGCGGCTCTCCCCAGAGGTGATGCATATGCATATGATCCCTACCCCCTCCACCTGTCTTTGACAACCGACTTCGACAACCGACTTCCTACAAATCCACGGATAGGAAATTATTTGGCAACAAGGAGGCTAAGGCTGTTTTGTGGTGGCACAGTCTTAAAAAAGTTAAAAAGAAAACAGGAGGCCCCTGAACGAGACTTTCACGCTGGACAGGACACGAGTCCTACTACTTGTCTGAGTCAGGGTTGGCGGCCACTATCTCCTCATACTTTGGGGGCGGGTCACTGTAAGAGACGCTCGCTTCCTCACTGCTGCTCTCCTGGGGAGCAGTCACCTCCTCATAGGACGGGGGAGGGGTGGCACTGGACAGCCTGGAGAGAGACAGCTCAGGAAGGTAGAGGGTGCTCTCGAGGCGGACCGTGGTTCTACCCCCGCGACTAGGCCCCAGCACCACCTGCGGGGGGCTCCCTGTCTCCCGGTGCCCAGAGGCCTCCCCCTGGCTGTGCACGGTGCCCCGGTAGACCATGACCCGGGGCAGGCTGTGCCCCGCACGACTCGCTAAGTACCGGTTCTGAGCATATGAGGGGTGATGACGGGTGGCCTTCTGCAGCTGGCACCTCCAGATGATGAACAAGGCAATGACAATCAGCAACGCCACCCCCAGAAGGGGCACCACCACGTACATGGCATCTGAGCTCTGCGCGGGGTCTCGGACTGAATAGACTGCATTCGGGTACCCTTTCCAGAACTCCATCTGCAAAAGAAGGAGGAAGGCGGCTGACACTTACACGTAAGCTCTCGTATCCCAGATGGAGCTCAGAGCCCTTCAGCAGGTCTGGGTTTACATTCAGTGGGGTCTGCGGCTGCCCCCGCCCTGCCCTGTCTGACTAGCCTCTGAGAGCCATCAAAGAGGCTGTGGAATGCCCTGAGGACAAAGGACACCACTCACAAGTCAGGAGGCCCCCAGAGTCAGGCAGATGGGACTCTAAGGACAGGTGATCTATTCTTCTGTGGTCCCAGTGGCCCTGGCCTGGACTCGGCTGGATTCCCTTCATTGCTTCCAATTCGTCTGAGATCCCCAGGGCCCACTCTGCTTATGCCCGAGGCTATATCTGTGCTCCTGGCACCCAGCCCCAGGGTGGTACATGCCGTTTTCTCCTTGTCCTCAAACACCTCCTTGACTTCCTCGTAGCTGCAGATCTCCTCTATGCACTCCCGCTCGATGGTCCCCTGGCGCAGCTCCTCCAGGAATTCATTGGCACGAGGGAACCGTTTCAGGACCGAATGGGCATTCCT
>NW_006779039.1:1479085-1487927 GCF_000442215.2 Lipotes vexillifer | reverse complement strand
CGAATGGGCATTCCTGGCCTCCAGAAACACTGAGGAGAGAGTCACACTGAGGTCTGGAATGCGGAGGGGCCCAGAGGCTCCTGCCGACCAGACTCAGCCCAGGCACAGAGGCACCATTATGGAGGGAAGCAAGACAGAGCCAGCAGGCAGGACACCAGCCCAGACACGTAAAGGGGATGGAAGGGCTGACTTTCTGTGATGCCACAGTGTATCTGCCTGGAATACCATGGACCCGACAAGACTCTGGAGGACAATGGGACCCTTCTGAGAGTGAGGTGCATGCTGCATGGGAACCACGGACGTGACAGATTTTGATTGTTTCAGTGAAAAAGTAACTAGTATCTTCTGTCTTGCCTCAAAAAGAGAAAATCAGGGCCCTTATCATAAGAATGTATTCCCCTTTGAGGCTGACGCTGTAACCAACACCAAAGAGCCCCAGAAGACGCTGCCAGGGTGGTGTCCCTCCACCTGAATGGACACCTGTGCCTTCAGGTGGCCTGGCATCGACAGTCTTGCCCCAGACAGTCTGGTACAAACCCAGGCCGCGGTAGATCGGGAGACTGGATTCACTTGAACCGGAGAATGCCTCTGGGAAGCGGGGTAGCAGGGTCTAGATGGAGAATCTAGGCTTTTGGAGACTGGGCACAGATGCATCCATCAAAAATGTCATGGAGCGGGAACCGTATCTACTTATTCTCAAGGGGAACCCCAGCTCCAGCTGAGCCGACTGGCACCCCCATAAGCCTGAGCTGAGACTTTAGAGGATGAAAGAAGAGGTGACATCTGCTCCCCTCGAGGTGGGACTTCCTAGTCCTCATGTCAAGCAGCCCCTCTTGGTGCCCAGGCAGGCACCCCTCCCCAGGCCCCATGGCCTGCCATATTAGTTTCTCTCAGAGTGGCCTGGGGAGCTGCGCATCTCCAAAGGAGCACGTGCTCCAGAAAGGAGCCAAAGAGTTGACAGGGTAAAGATGTGAGCCAGCCAATTGGACAGGGGCCACAGGAAAAACCCCAGGGAGAGGAAAGCTGGAAAGGACTTGATAGTTAGACTTGCCCCTTTCCCATGAGCCCCTAGGCATGGCTCTTCTCTCCATCAGCCTGGGCCCGGAAAAACTCACCTGCCATGGCGCTCCCTCAGATCCAGTGTCTCACTTCCCTGACAAAGGAGAAAAGCAGAGTCATGGTGAAATCACACCCCGAAACCTACAGGGCACCCTCTTGGTCCTGGGATGTGACTCCCACCCACACTGGCCGGGTCAAAGGGCAAAGCAGCACCCCATGGAGCACATCATCCTCTGCGCAGCCACTTACAGCCCTGCTGCTCTCATCCTTTTCCAAGAACACACTCAGAGAGTCTAGACCTAAGGGTTGAGGGTTTTCTTTGAAAAAAGAAAAACTCCTACAGGCTGAGGTTCCGCCTTCCTCACTCTCCTCGATGAATCTCTGCGCTTTTGAGCTGGAAAAGACCTCAGAGACAAGGGGCAACAACAACCATCTCCAAAGTCATGGCCCAAGCCCAGATGACCTGCTGTGTTCGTCTTCCACAGACAGGGTGGCAAGGATCTCCTGAAACAGACTCATCTCTCTTCTCTTTGCATTAAATAACACGGCAGCAGAGGACCTAGACATTAATTGACGTGCTCAAAACTGAGCCGCTAGCTAGACAAGACTGTTGCCTCTAATGGGAACTATCATCTGAAAGCTCAGGAATTATCCGGCCAGTATGTAAATGCAGTGGCCGCAGCACACTGCCCTCCCCCGCAATGTACACTCCCACTCATGCACATATTCCAGAGCACTGGCCAAGCCGTCCACATCTGGGAGCAATCACCCCACTGCTCCCCTCCCAAGCAGAAGCCCTGGTTTTATGGATGTAAGACACAGGAACAGTGCTACCCTTTTTGCCTAGGCTGCCAGGAAGTTCAGTATTAACATTAACCGTGAAGGACAGGCGCCCTGGAAGCCCAGCTGTTAAACACTTATGCGTTCTGCCCTGTGACACAGTATCCACTTTTCCACTTATGTTTTCAATCTTATGTATATTTAAAATATACCCTGTAATCCTTTTGGCAAACAGGTAGAATATTAATCATAAATAAAATTAAAACTCAAGGAAAAATAGCAAATGTTAACATCCTTCTATGGAAACACTGTGTTAAGGGAGCCTTTCTCTTTTGCACCCTACAACAATCCCACCCAAAACTATGAGCATGGGAATTTGTCAACAGATGGGCCTGCCATTGTGAGAAAAGTTGACCCCAAGTGTTTGTTTATAAGAGAGAAGATGTAATATTATCTCAAAATCCTGCTTCTATTATGGATCTCAGAGGTTCCCCTAAGGCCAATGCCAGTCACGTGTCTAGGGTGTGGGTGTGGCATGCCTAACAGCAAGGTTTTTGATTGAAGAAAAATGGAGCTGTTGTGTCAGGGTTTGAAAAGAATGAGCAAAGGCTTTAATAATAAGTGACGACAGAAAAATACATGTTTCATTGCTTATCAATGAGAACTGCATTTAGATTTTTTCTGTGGAGAAATTACGTAACAGCTTCCATATAGCTATGTCTTATCCCAAACACACCCGACTGTGGTGCATGCACACCCACACGTATCATAGGCCAGACTGTGTTATCCTGACACCTGCATAAGTCATTAGTTCATTTTTAAGCTTCAGACATGCCAGGAACTCCTCCAAACAGCTCCCAGGCATGGCCCACTCCATTAACAATTCTGTGGCCACCCTCACTACTGCTGCTGCCCTAGGGCCTCCTCCCCCTCCTTCCCCAAAATTTAGCGCCTGCTTCTTCCCCTATAAATACACCATCAATAGGCCGTTACTATGGCAACAGTGAGGAAGCGCGAGGGCTCCACGACAGAGAATACTGCTGCAGTCACGCTTGTATATGTCCCTCCTGCCCCTGGTGGATACTGTAAGGCTGAGTGGAGGCCGGAGGAATTTTTAACCCACTCCCCACAGGAACACAGCTGAATCCTGACGGCCTGGAAAGGAAGGAAGGCAGGGACTGGCCACCACAAAGACCTTCCTTAACCCCCACCCCCACCCCCGCCAGGCTGCAGCTGACCCGTCCCACCACTCTGGGACATCACTCCCAAAGTCCCTCGCATAGGGACTGGCAGCCATCTGAGCATCTAGTGTCCCAAGACGTGGCCTCAAAAACGTTTCTCCAAATCCCAGCCCTTTTCATTTCCCTCACTCAGAACTGATCACTAGGAAAGGCTTCTGTGATCTCCAAATCTCATGACTCATCAACCCACCCGATGACACGGAATTCCCAAATTACGCTCCAACTCAAACTCTGGGCCCTCCTCGTCCCCCTTCCACTCATGCCAGCCCTGAAAGTGCCCGTGCTTGCCCACCGTCGCCCGCCACCAGTGCCCGCCACCAGAGCCCTGTCCAAGAACTCCTGCTTCTGGCCCAGCAACTGGGTCTGCTGGTGAACCCCCAGCGCCCTGGCCCGACCGGGCCTCCAGATCCTCCCCCAACAGGGCCCAGCGCCCAGCTCAGTGGCCCTGGACGCGGCACCGTGCCCTCGGGGCTGGGGCGCCCAACCCCAGCGGCCTCACCGTTCTCCGGGCCCAGGAGGCGGCAGCCCTGTTTGCGCACGCAGCCCGCCACCTCGCTGCTGCGCCTCTTCCAGCAGGGCCCCTGTCCCCGCCCACCTGCTCCCCGTCGGCCAAGCCCCCCGGCCCGGCCCAGCCGTCTCCTCCCACCCTCCCTCCCCGCCCCGCTGCCCTCCCACCGCCCCGGGCGCCCCGTGGCTCAGCCCGGCCGGGACCGAAATGCGCCTGGAGCTCCCGCCCCTCGCAGCCGGACGCCCAGGCCCTACCCATACCTCGGTGCCCCCCTGGCCCTGCTCTCCTCTGGGGGCTCCGCCGCTGCCCGCCCCCAACACCCCGCCGCGCCAGGTCTGGCCTCGCGCCCCGCGCCTTGCGCGCCACCCTCGAGCGCCACGACCACCGCGCCCCGGGCGCCAGGCCGCGATCGTCGCGCCGCACCGCGCGCCGGGCCGCCGGGCCGAGGAGAGTAGAAGGAGTGGGGGGCGACGAGAGCGGGCCGAGGGGGTAAGGAGGGCGGGCCGGCGAGCTGGGCCGGAGGGGCGGTGGCGCGCACCGAGCACCGCGCGCCCGCGCCCCACTCCGCCAGCGCCGCCCCTGCCCCCGCCCTTGCCGCCGGGGGGCGGGGCCTGGCCGGCGGGCCCGGGGCAATCCCGGAACCCTCGGCCGAAGGCGCGGGCCCCGTCGTGCCCCCGGGCGCAGGCCCTCGGAAGCCCGGCGCCGCAGCGGGCTCGGGCAGCCGCACCCAAAGCCAGCGCGCCAGGCGTCCCCGCGCAGCCCAACCCCAGGGGCGGGGGCCCGCAGCCCGGGCCTTCCTCGTCAGGGTGCCAGCGGGCCTGCAGAAGAAAGGCCGGGTCGAGGCCGCGTTCAGCCAATGACTGGGTGACCTTGGCTTCGTCACTTACCTCCCCCCGACCCTGTCCCAGGATGGCAGTCTTCTCTCTGCTCAAATCTGGGGAATGGGGAGCATCCTGCCGCCCTCGCGGGGCTGCAGCGGAGTAGTGGAAGAAATGGGCTTGGGAAACTCTTGACGCGTAGGAATGGGAGAGGATGGAATCTTCGGGGCCTGCAAGGGGAGCGCTGGGTGGGGGTGGGGCCCTCAGGAGGCCGCGATGTGGGAGGTTCAGCATGACAGGACAAGACGCTGGTAGCAGAGGGATGACACTAGCCGTGGGAGAACCGCGGGAAGAGGTGGCCTGCTAAGAGAGGGCAGGACGGTTCCAGGGGGGCTCAGGGTCTGGGTCTGCCAAAGCCTCCCACGAGGGGCCCTGTGCGGCCTGCTGGGTTTTCTGGGCTCTTTTTGTTCTCTGCGCTTCTGGAGCCCAGCCCAGCACGGGAGTTGACAAGCCCACCCCCCTAATTTGGTGTTTTGGGGCAGAATGAGCCTGGAAGGCGCCACCCGAACTACCTCCGCCCCCCATTCCAGGCAGAGAAATAGCAACTTGCCCACCACCCTCGGTTTGGTGAAAATAGGGAGGGAAAGCTTCCATCACCCCAGCGGCTTCCAGTTCAGCTCTGGGCTGGCAGAAAGCAGCCTTGGCCAGGGCCCAGCTCCCCATCTTCCTCCCCTTTCCCCACTCCCAGTGGTGCTTTCCTCTCCACCCCTGCCTCCTGTTCGCAGAGTCCTCCCCTGGCTTGCTTGCTCTTCCAAGGCGGCAGGAGCCTTCTTTGCCCAGCACAGACCATCTGAACCCTCCCCAATGAAGAAGGCAGCAGGGCCGGACCCCTGGCCTGTGGGGTGGGCTTGCACAGAAAAAATCAAGTTCACCTGGGATTGTGAATGGAGCTCCTTTGGGGCCCAAAGGGCTACGTATCTTTTCAAAGCACCCTCAGATCAGAGGGCGAGATCCTGGGCCCTGATTGGTGGGGGAAATGGTCTGAGGCTCTTCAGGAACTGACTTCCTGGGTCTCCTAGTCCACCACCTTGTCCCATCCTGATCTTAACATCCACTGTGTTCACAGATGACTTTATGTAGCTTTCAGGGTGAGGCGAGGGTCCATGGCTTCCACCGCCTTCTGGCATCCCCAGCTAAGCTTCTGGCTCCAGCAAAGCCAGTCTAATTCTAGTTCCCTCTCTGCCCAGGATGCCTTTCCTCCCACCGTCAGCCTCTGTGCATTTGTATTCATTCTTCCCAAATAGCTCAGATGGCATCTCTACTCTTGAGGTCTTGTGGGATTCTCCACCCCCACCTGTGTTGACTGTTCTATTCTCAGCTCTCTGTCTGCAGAGACTATAAACGTGCGTGTGGGCTTCTGTGGATGCCAAGGGCAGGAAGGAACAATAGCAGTGCCTATGCAGCACACTGCCTGCTTCAACCCTTGGCGGTACCCCAGATCAGCTCTCTGATACTCAGCAAGTGACTTAACCTGTCTGCATCTCAGTTTCCTCATCTGTCAAATAGGAGTGATGATAATAGTACCTGCCTCAAACGGTGAGGAAGAGGGCAAATGGGATAGTCATGTCAAGTGTTCCTGGTGCTTAAGTATGAGTGTGACGCATGCTGGTTTTTGCCTGCCTCCAGCTGCGTTGTGTTCATTTGGTTTCTCACTTGTGTTGCACACTTGCCTCTTCTATCTCGAGGCTAGGGACCTTGCCTCTTCGAGTGTCCCTAGCATCCAACAGAGAGCCTCATCTACAGCAGGCTTAGTAGACGCTTGCAGAGCTGAGGCAGGAGAGGCTGGGCTGCTATGAGAAGCTGGAGTGGGGGTCAGCCTTCAACTTACCACCAAGATATTGACCCCAACACCACCAGCAGCTCTGGCCCCTGAATCCTCCCTGTGGGGAGCCTGAGTCTCGGCTTCCTCCAGATTTTGGCTCCCTTAGAGGGTTTTCTGCCACCCCTCAAGATGGCTACAGGCACTCCCAAGGACTGGCTGGGGAAGGCTGCAACCTTCCCCCACCTCCGTCTCTGCTTTTAGATTGTGGTCTGAACAGCCCCCTCTGCACCAGGATGGGAAGGGCTTGGCCACTGGTTTCTCTACCTTGGCCAGGAACTTGGCAGTTTGGTGCACTTCGAGGCGTTTTCTTTTTCCAATCAAATCACAATTCCTTTATAATCTCCCCCCAGGCTACCTGCACAGTTCAGATCTTCATAATCTGAATCCCAGAGAGATGTTCTGGTCTTCCTGTGAACCTTCACTCCCTCTCGTCCATCTTCATTACATCCGACGTGCAGCCTCTCTTTACTCACTACGTTGACGATCGCAACAAACACACCTTGGCACACATCAAATTCACATGTGTAGAGCGCATCGTGGGAAGACCTAACTCCAAGAAAAAGTATATGGTGCAGTTGCTAATAAGACAAAAAGATGGCAAAAGGCAGATCATATTTCAACAAAAATTCCCAATACAGTGCAAGAGGCTAGACCTTCCACCCCAACCTGATCCGAACTTCTAACCTGTCTCCATTTTCGATCCAGATCCCATCTGGCAGGACCAGCTTCATGGCTGTTGGACCTATGGAGCTGGACACGGTTCGATGCCTAGAAGGGTTCCCTATGCTTGGTTCAAGGCTCTGCTGTCACCATCTTGAAATTATTAATACTTTTTTGAGCAAGAGACCTGCATTTTCATTTTTCTCTGGGCCCCTCAAAGTATATAGTTGACCCTGCCCATCGAGGACATTCCCAAGATCCTTGATGGTCCCATCCCAGGGTCTCAACCACCCCACCACTCTTTGACTCCTCCCCTCCAGCTTTCTGCCAACATTGGCCAGTCTCTCCTGTCCTCACCCCTCAAGTGCACTGACTCCATCAAATTCCTCCACATGGCCTCTCCCTTTGACTGAGAGAAGTACCCTCTTCCAGCCTCATTCAATCCTGGCACCTCACTCTCTACCCTACCATCATCCAGCCCAAGATTGAACCCTCCTATAAGCCCTGTTGACCCCCATCCTCTTATGTCCTCACTGACCTTCGCCCCATTCCTGAGTCTAAACACTGGTCCTTACTCCAGAAGAGTCTTAATCCATCTCTGTACACTGATCAACAAATCAAGCAAGTATTCTGGACTGAATTGCATCCCCCCAAACTCGTATGTTGAAGTTCTAATCCCCTCAGAATGTGTCCATATTTGGAGACAGGAATCTTACAGAGGTAATTAAGGTAAAGTGATGTCATTAGTGTGGATCCTACTCCAATCTGACTGGTGTCCTTATAAGAAGCAATGATTAGGACACAGACATACACAGAGGGAGACCATGTGAGGGCACAGGGAGAAGGCGGCCACCGACAAGCCAAGAAGTGAGGCCTCTGAATAAACCAACCCTGATGACACCTTGATCTCAGACTTCCGGCCTTCAGATCTGTGAGAAAATAAATGTCTCTTCTTTAAGCCACCCAGCCTGTGGGACTCTGTTGTGGCAGCCACACTAAGACATCAGGTATTTGCGCAGTGCTACTATGTGCCGGGTACTGTTCTAGGACCTGGGATTACAGAAGCCGACAAAACAAACAATTCCTACCCTCATGGAGGTTAGACAAAAAAGCAAAGAAGTCAAAGATACAGGATGTTGGGTGATGATGAAAATGAAATAGAGAAGGGTCTTGGCTCAAATGCCATCTTCTCTGTGGGGTCTTCCCTGCCCACTGCATGTAAACACTCTCCGCCCTGATGCCACGGCTTTTGCATGTCCTCGTGTCAACCAAGAGGCCAATGTGCTGAAGTGGGGCAAGTGAGAGAGGAAGACGGTAGGGGATGAAGCCAGAGAGGCCACGATGGGGGTGGTGAACCATCATGCGGGGCCTTAAAGCCTTTGTAATGACTTGGACTGTTCCAGTGAGGTGAACAGACAAGTACGGAAGCAGGGAGACTATTTAGGGACTATTGAAATAATCCAGGTGAGAGACAATGGTGATGCAGTGGAGGTGGTGAGCGGTAGGCCGATTCTGGGTCAATTCTGATGGTAGAGTCACTAGAATTTGATGACAGATTGGTATTGGGCTATGACAGAAAGACAGGAGTCAAGGACAGCTCTCAGGATTTTGGTCAGAGGAACAAGAAGGATGGAGGTACATGAACTGAATTAAGGAAGACAGCAGTGGAGTAGGTTGGACAGAGGACTCTGGAGTTCAAGGGCAAGGTCAGGGCTGGAGATATAATAGGAGAATAATTAGAGTCTAATCCGTATTAAAAGTCATGAGATTGGATGAGATCAACAAGCGAGTGATTGTAGAAAAAGAAAAGCAACTCAAGAACCAAACCCTGGGCAGGCCAACATTTAGAAGGGTTGTAGCTGAGAAGGAGCCAGCAAATGAGACCGGGAAAGAG
>NW_006779039.1:1474878-1478300 GCF_000442215.2 Lipotes vexillifer | reverse complement strand
GAAAGAGTGATCAGTGGGGTAGGGGCAAACCAGAAGAATGTGAAGCCAACTGAAGAGGGTGTATCAAGAAGGAGAGAGTCATCAACTCCTCAAGTCCTATTGTCTGAACAAGTAAGAGGAGGACAAAGAATGGTACTTAGCAATATGGAGGTTATTGGTGATGTTTAAGAGCAATTTCCAGGGAGACATGGGGGCACAAAGGCAGATGAGAATGTTTTCAAGCCATAGTGGGAAAAGAGAAATGCCAGTGAGTAGCGACTGGCAGTTCTCTTGAAGAGTTGTGCTGTAAAGGAGAGCAGAGAAGTGGGAGAGTGGTGGCTGTAGGGATACGTGGGGACAAGATGAAAGCGTTTTTTTTTAATATGGGAGAGACTACACCACGGTAACGTGTGTGTGCTAACGAGCCAGTAAAGAGGGAAAAATTGATGATGCAGGAGAGAGATGCCCAGATGCAGGTAGGTGGGAGAGGTGATGGCGGAGCTGGGAGCAGCTCTCTTCTGGTGGCTCCTATTTTCTCAGTGAAACAGGAAGCCAGGCTACCAGCTGGGAGTGAGGGTGGGAGAGGGGTGTCAGCAGTTTGAGGAGAGAAGGCTTGAAATGGCCTTCTGGGAGATAGAGAGGCTGGATGTTCTATGGAAATATAACATGATTGCTGGGCTGCGCTAAGGGCTCACTTGAGGTTTAACGGCCATTAATTTAAAGTGAAATTACTCAGCATGTCTGCATGGTTTTCTCCAGCCACGTTCAACATCACGGATGCAGACCCAGAGTAGGTGGAAAGTTGGATTTTATCGGGGCTGAGTTTTGCTAGTTGAGTACAAAGAAATGGCAGTGGGACATAGGAGTTTCATGTGGATTCTAGAGAGAAATGATGATGATTGATCGTGGATTTGGGGCTGTGTAAGGAGGGAAGGTAAGGATAGAGTCAAGGTCTGGTGAAAGACAGTGAAGAAAAGCAAAAAAACAGTGGGACTGGTTGAAGGGTCCTGTGGGTGGTTGGAGTTGGAGGATTGTTGGAGTTCTTGTAGTACTAAAAGGAATGAGCTGACTTTCGGAATGCAGGATGTAATGGTGATTATGGAGGGGTGATGGTGACAGATAAGGCAAGGTATTAGGATATGACCAGAGGAGTAAGTGGCTGCGGTACGTAGGGAGAAGGGAAGGAGCATTGGTGGAGAATAGGTCAATGGACTGAGAGACCAAGGAGCTGAATCATCTACGTGGATGTTGAAGTCACCGAGAAGGCACATATTTAAGCAGCTCTTGTACCAGACCCTTTGAACCCTTACCTTCTCCCCGACCCCTCACTCCATTCCTTGGACTCTTTGTGAACCTGAGGGGCACCTCACTGTGAGCTTCACCTCTTCCCAGAACCTCACCCCTCCTTCAAACTCACTTGTCCTGGGGGTCACCTCTCCTGAGCCTACACGCTAGCGAGAGCCACACCCCATGTGCTAATCCATCATCACTTCCCTGAGCCTTGCCCCTGAGCATTTACTGAGTACCTGTTATGCTCCAGGCACTCTGCCTCCTGCTGGTGACATAAAGGTGAATCAAATGGACCAAGTTTCTGCCCTGCTTCCTTTCTGGTTGGAGGAGAGAGACAATAAATTAGCAAACATGGAGAAGACCTAACAAGGCAGTTGGTAGAGGTGCAAAGCTGGGAAGGGGGACAGGAGCACTGACTGTTACCTCATACTGAGATTCTAAGCCCAGCCTGGTGGGGTTCTCACCCCAGGCCAGTTCATGGTGGCAATAGAGAGCTTCAATCACTCCCCCAGAGTCTCCCCACTCCAACCCCAGCACTGACCTTCATCTTCTTCCTGGCCTTGACCTCAGAACAGCCCCCGATGACATCCCTCATCTATTCCCCAACCGTCAGCTGGTTCATGATCTACTCCTGAGCCCCACTCCAGTACTACCCATCCTCCCACTCAGACTGGACTCCATCTGCTGTCTCTCCCTTCCTCCTCTCCCAGCTCCTACTCTAGCTCCTATTCTCGACCACTTACATCCCCCTCAGTACCCCTGCCTGCCCCTCACTTCATCTTGCATCTTCTCACAACCCCATCCTTGATCACACAACACATCTCTAAGCTTCCTGCATCCCCATGTCTTCCACCATTTCTGGCTAGGAGCACAAGCTCTGGAGTCAGACCATCTAGGTTCAAAGTCAGCCTTTCTATTTGCTAACTGGGTGCCTTGGGCAAGTGACTTTACCTCTCCAGGCCTCAGGTTTCTCATATGAAAAATGGGAATAATAATAGATCTCAGTTTCAAAAATCCGTGTGAAGACTGAACGAGATAAGGCAAGCCAAGACTTTAGCACAGCACCTGGTTCAAGGGGTCTCAATCAACGTTAAGTACAAAATTACACTAGTCTTGGGCAAATGGTCCAGCACAGTGGATGCTTCTGGCTTGATTTCTTTCATCCAGCCTGGAAATCTGCATACCATCACAAGGGAAGGTCTACCTTTACCAGCACTACCCTCACCCTGGGCTTTGGAACGGTCCCAGCAAGTTCTGATGTTCTTCTGACAAACTCTGGCAGGGGAAGTGGGACAAGAAGAGAGGCTGTTGATCTTGAGTTTTTGCAGGTCAAGGGGGATCAGAGCAGCTGGTGTCACACTGCCTCTGAGAATTCCCCACCATGTGGCCCAGAGTGTTCCTTGGGGAGCCAGGGTCTGCGGGCCCAGGGTCCTGGGGGCTTGAGGACAGCTGAGGAACTGCCTGAGATTAGAGGTCGGTCCTTCTGTAAAGAGGAAGAAGAGATCCCTCAGTGGCACCCCTGCCCTGGTAGTGGAATTTCCTCCCTTTCACTGACCAATCATTTTCCCTTTGGCCATCTGACCTGACTAGGGGTAGAAGAACCCCAGACCAGTATTTCTCAAAGACTATGATGCACAAGAATCCTCTGGGATGCTTTTTAATCATGGCAATTCTCATGGCTTGCTCTGTATCCCATTCAGAAACAATAGGCCTGATGGGGAGCCCGAGGTCTGCGTGCTTACCCAATATCCAGCGTGCTGGTGGCTCTGTGATGTGCATGTGGGGCCTGGGTGAGCCACACTTTCAGAAACACTGCTCTGATCTTGACTTTCTGCTCGGCAAGTGCCCTTCCCCTTTCTCACACACATACACCCCAGCAGAGGACTCCCAGAGGATGGACTGTAACATGAGCCAGCACATGAGGTCCTCAGAAAGCCTAGGAGCCAGCAAAAGCATCTCAAGACCTGGGACAGGGCTCCTGAGGGGTCTGAGCAGGGTTACCTGGGCTAGCCAGGTTGTCTAGGGCTGAGGAACCAAAGCCAGGGCTGGGTGGCCATTATAGAGCTCATCATACCCACACGCTCCTTTTGTCCCGACATACACACACACACACACACACACACACACACACACACACACACACACACACACAC
>NW_006779039.1:1465875-1474686 GCF_000442215.2 Lipotes vexillifer | reverse complement strand
ACACACACACACACACACACACACACACACACACACACACACACACACACACACACGCACACAGCCTAAGTAAGTCAGGAAAAGATGCTTAAGCAGATAAGCTCCCAAGGCCCTCAGCCCCCGTGCACTTCACTTTCCCTGCTGCCCTCTCCTGGACACTGTGGGCATGGTGCCTGCAATCATGGTCCCCAGCAAGCACACTCCTTTCCTCTCTGGATACCATGATCACACAAGTTGCGACGACCATGCTTGAGGGCTCCAAATTCAAGTCCAAATACATTCCTTGTCCCTGACTCTGATGATTGGGGCTGGGGCGCCAGAATCATGGTTTCAGAAGGGATTGAGCCTCCTGGAGCCACTGCCTTGATAGGAGTGTTCACCAGGAATCAGAGGTGCCACGAGCCACCAGCCTCTGGTCTTCAGTAGACACTTTAGGGAAGAGGATGCTGATGAAGGATCCGAGATGTCGAATGACAACTGTGGTGGTCAGACCACATGCTGCTCAAGCCACAGTGGCCTCTTTGCTATTCTAGGAGCACCAGGAGCCTGTTCCTGCCTCAGGATGTTTGCACCTCTTGTTCACTCTGCCTGGAATCCTCTGTTCAAAGTTTACAGAAAACGTTTATTGGGCACTCACTACGCACAGGTATGTTCTGGAGGCTGAGGGCACAGCAGTGACCCAAGTCAACTAAAGGCCTCGCCTTCACGGACGTTACAGCGAGGGAAGGCAGACAGTGCATTAGTAAATATGCACAATATAGACCACATTCCATCAAATCTAAGATGACACCAATTGCACGAACTAGCAATTAAGCCATGCCGCCTATTAGGACACGATACAATGCTTTCTTAGCACACACAACTTTTATTTTGTACTTACTGAAAGAGCTATTTTAGATGTCATCAGACATTGATTTTTATCATAGATCTCTCTGGTGTTTACAGAAAAAGGAAAATATAAGTAAAATTAATTAAAGTAAACTTGCTTCTGAGGCCAACTCTCCTGAATCACCTTTTGACTGAGACTTGCTGACGGCACTGTTTTCCCACACACCATCGTCCTCTGAGTCATCAGGAATATTGGGGAGGTGGCCTTTCTTTAAATAGTGTTTTGGTTTAAAAAAAAAAAAAAAGCCTGTAAGCCCTAAAGCAGGCTTTGTGATTTCCAGAGGCTAGCCCACATTGGACTGCCGCTCAGGGAATGTAGTTCATCTAGCTGATCACATTTGATTAGCTACCTGGGCACCGCCTCTCCACCAGGTCCCCAAAGCCATCGGTTCCTGGAAATGAAAGGAGTCTCTCATCCACTATCCTGGTTGTGGTGACAGATAGGACCTTCCACCATGCCCCTCCCCACCTCAGGGCGCAGCTTCAAGCTATACGACCGACCGCTTGGCTGCAGTATGGAATTGTCTCCTGCAAACACAGCGCTCCATGTCTTGTGCTGCCGGTCACCTGATCCTTGTGGAACTAAGGCCACGAGGAGGTGACGGGAGCTCAGTGTGGAGCAGTGGGAGAAGATAAGTTCAGGTGAGGCCGCCTCTCCCCACTCTGGGCTCCTTCCCAACCCCTGGCTTCTTGCCTCTCTCATCTCATTTCCTACCATCTAGCCCAGGAAATGTACATATTTTTCTCAGTTCTGATTATAAAAAATAATATGCTCCCATTGTGGCAATTTTAGAAGGAACCACTCACAGAGAAAGCCATTATTAAACTTTGTATATTTTGCCGCCCTGTTTTTCACTCTATAAATTCAAGTTTACATCATTGGGTTTATGCAATGTAAAGATTTTTGTTAATTTAC
Organism: Lipotes vexillifer; assembly: GCF_000442215.2. Taxonomy (NCBI): domain Eukaryota; kingdom Metazoa; phylum Chordata; class Mammalia; order Artiodactyla; family Lipotidae; genus Lipotes; species Lipotes vexillifer. Next base: position 1,472,882 of record NW_006779039.1, on the reverse strand, counting down.
TTTGGTTTTTGTCTGATTTTATACAAGTCATAGTATATGCACATTATAAAAGCGTTAAGGCAAACATACGTATGTGAAATAGAAAGTTAAAAATCACCTATAATCCCACCGCCTGGTGAGAATCATTTTAGTATTTGGGATTTATCCCTCTGTATGCTTTCCTCCACTGCTTTTTCCCCTTGACAAGATCTCATGACTTTGTGGGCATCCCCTGCACTGACAAAGCGTATGACTGAACCAAAGCTTCCCAACTTCCCACTTCTTTCTGATTCCAATTCCCATTGCTCTCTTTCCATTGTAAACAACGCTGTTGTGGCCTCACTGGTACACTCATCCTTGGCATTTGACCATGTTCTCCTTTTGCTTTTATGCTTGCAAAGGCCTTCCCCACCCTCAACATTTTTTTCAAAAATGACTCATGCCACCATTTTTATGTTTTCATTACTTGACATGTCAAATTTTAATCTGTCCAGAATTGAATTTGGTTTAATACTTAAGCTAGGGATTAGCTCTATTTTTTTCTAATTGTTTAATCTGTTTGTAAAACATCATCATTTCTCCATCCGGGTTGGAGAGAAAGGGTGGCTTAGGGGACTTGAGCCCCTATAATACCTATGTTAATTAACCTCCCCTCCCCAGCATATATTTGATATAGACAGTTAATATTCCCTCAGCCTTCAAGATTCACCCCCCACTACTGACCAGAGAGTCACCCTGAAGATTCATCTCTAAAGCAAGTCTGAAGCCACAGCTACGCCACACTGACTGAGGTGCCAGTCCCGCCATGTCCTTATATATCCTTGGCTCCATTTCTGGTCTAGTCCATCTCCTCCTATGTCAGCCACACACTGTTAAGACCAGTGTAGCTCTAACATACCTGGAACATAGGCCGGGGCAAGTACCCTCTTACCCTCTGCGCCCAATCATATCTACTTCTCTCCCCCATAATTTCATTATTGCTTATTTACTCTTCTATCAAAACTCTGGAATAGTTTCATAAAGTTACAAAAGAAAAATAATAGCATCGATATCATGGTTGTAACTGCATTAAATTTATGCATTAAATTTGGAGAAAACTGATGACTTTACAATATAAATCTTTTCAATCAAGCTCATGGTATTTCTCTTTATTTTCCTAAATCTTATGTCACGTTCCTCAGTAAGGTTTTCGAGTTTTGTTCTTATATGTCCTACATATGTTTTAATATTTTATGTAGAGTGTGTGTATAAATATATAACATGTATGCTAACATATGTTATATAATGTTATATCTAGTCTATTGTATATATTATACGTTTTACATAACATATATTAGCATATATTATATAATATGTAATGTATATATATTTGTTGCAATAGTGAATGCAATCTTTTTTCTGGCTAGTTATTACTGGTTTATGAGAAAGGTGCTGATTTTTGTAAAATTCTCTTGTATCCATCTGTCTGACTAAAAACGTTTCTTTGTTTTTTTTTTTTTTTTTTTTTTTTAACGTTATGCGGGCCTCTCTCTGTTGTGGTCTCTCCCGTGTGGAGCACAGGCTCCGGGCGCGCAGGCTCACCGGCCATGGCTCACGGGCCCAGCCGCTCCGTGGCATGTGGGATCTTCCCGGACCGGGGCACGAACCCGTGTCCCCTGCATCGGCAGGCGGACTCTCAACCACTGCGCCACCAGGGAAGCCCTAAAAATGTTTCTTAATCAGGTGTAGTTTTCCAAGTAGGTGATCATAGAATTTGCATAAGATGATAAATATATCTCTTTCTTTCCAATATGCCTCCCATTTGTTTCTTGTTCTGATCCCACTGCAATGTCCTGCGCAGGGCCTTCATGGCAACCCCTCTGGGGATTCACTATGCATACCAATGTTTCATTTACCATTGGTTCAGATACATTTAATATATCATGTTGAGGAAGAATCCTTTTAGTCCTAGTTCACTAGTATTTGTTATTTTAATCAGAAATAGAAGTTGAATTTTATTAAATAACTTTTGCTGATTTGCCATATTTTTAAATGAATACAATTTCATTGCATGGAGGTTTCAAAATGTATCTAACCATTCCTCAGGGAATTGGAGGCCTAGGTTGTTTCTAGTTTTCATTATTGTAAATGATGCTGCAAATGAATATCTTTCTTTAAAAATATAGATATGCATCTTTTTTTTTTTTTTTTTTTTTTTTACATGAGGAGGAAGAAAAGTGAGTGACCTAGATTGTCAAGCATCGCCTATGGATCTGGTATTAGGAATGGTGTGTCAAGTCTGCTGATCTCTCTGATTCATCCATGCTCGAGTTAGTTGGGGGGACACTTCTAGCAGTTAAGTTTTGGTGAATTTTCGAATGAGTAGGAGGTAGCTAACGCAGAACGAGGAGTCTATTTTTTTAGACTTCTATTCGTTTTTCAGCTTAATTTAGCTCAATAAATAACCACTGAGTGCTTGTGAATAAGGGAAGGTGTGGATTAAAGGCAGATTCTACCCAGCCTCTGCTTTTAAGTGTCTCTTGGTCATCGCGTCCTCATGTAAATGAGAATATGCATCTGTTTCTTAAAAGTAGAATTATGGGGAGTTCCCTGGTGGCCTAGAGGTTAGGATTCTGGGCTTTCACTGTCGTGGCCCGGGTTCAGTCCCTGCTTGGGGAACTGAGATCCCACAAGCCGTGAGGCATGGCCAAAAAAAAAAAAAAAAAGTAGAATTATGGGTCCCTAGCAGTAAAATTATTGGTTAAAAATATAAACCTTGGGGCTTCCCTGGTGGCGCAGTGGTTGGGAGTCCGCCTGCCGATGCAGGGGATACGGGTTCGTGCCCCGGTCTGGGAGGATCCCACATGCCGTGGAGCGGCTGGGCCCGTGAGCCATGGCCGCTGGGCCTGCTCGTCCGGAGCCTGTGCTCCACAATGGGAGAGGCCACAACAGTGAGAGGCCCACATACCGCAAAAAAAAAAAAAAAAAAAATATAAACCTTTACAGGGTCTGATCCTGAAGAGCTGAGCCGCTATACAACAAGGTTGGTCCAAATCCCAGTGTGTAAAAGTATTCATTTCACTTTGCTTTTGCCGGCAAAAAAACATGGTAGTTTAATTTTCTTTGCAGAGTTTATTAAAATATTTCATAGTTATGGGCTTCCCTGGTGGCGCAGTGGTTGAGAGTCTGCCTGCCAATGCAGGGGACACGGGTTCGAGCCCTGGTCTGGGAAGATCCCACATGCCGCGGAGCAACTAGGCCCGTGAGCCACAACTACTGAGCCTGCGCGTCTGGAGCCTGTGCTCCGCAACAAGAGAGGCCACGACAGTGAGAGGCCCGCGCACTGCGATGAAGAGTGCCCCCCCACTTGCCGCAACTAGAGAAAGCCCTTGCACAGAAATGAAGACCCAACACAGCCAAAAATAAATAAATTTTAAAAAAATCTCATAGTTCTTTTTACATTTCTATCATGCTCAATTTTTCACACTTTCTTTCACCATTCTCCTTTTCTTTACCGTGAATTATCTGTATGTTCTCATTTTTTTGCTGCAGTCTTCCTTTTTTTCTCCTTGATGAACATATGCCCTTTGTACATATTTACACTCTCACTTGCCTTTTATTGTTGCATATCTTCTTGCTGTCCCTTTGTGATTCTTTCCATTTCTTTTAAACATAGAAAACCTCATCCATCCAGGGATCAGAAAGATATTTCATACATTTTTTTCTTAGTTTTTTTTTTTTTATGGCTTTATAGTTGCAGGAAAACAATAAATTTCCCAGGCCTTTGCTGTGGGGGTTTCTTCTCCCTGTAATGTCCACCAGCCCCCCTTTTCCAACTGGTGACATTCATTTGGAGCTGAGATCCAGTAGAGGCCTGCACCTGGACTCCCCTTCTAGCTAGAAAGGGTCTTGTCATCGTTTTTACCTCCACTCAACAAACTACTACATGCTTCCATTAGAGCATCTCCATGTCTTCCACTTGTTTTTTCAATATACATCTAATGCTTGTCCACCCTGTTTCCTGGGCTCTGGAGAGAGTGGGAAATCAGCCTTGAGCCCACTCTATGATACTTGCAGTTCAGAAGCAGGGGCAGAAGGCAAATAGCTATTTATTCAATATGTTTAAGCCCATTAATTCACTTATTTATTCAACAAAATAATATCTAAGTACACATGGATCTAATTAGTGCTGTTAGGAGCATATGAGAGGGGAGAGGATTATAGTTAGAATAATATAGTAACATTAGAACAAGAAACAAGGGCATACATATGGAAAACGATACATGGCAAAGGTGCATCATTAATAGCAAATTCTATGATTGCTTGCTTGGAAAGCTAAAGATGATTAACTAAGAAATCTTTTTAGCAAAAGGCGGATGGTTACAAGACAGTTTTACCCAAAACACCCAACTTTTTTATTAATCAGCAATAACCAGCTAGAAAATATAATGGAAACAGATCCCACTCACAGTTGCAACTTCCGCTTTGAGGAGGAGATATTTATACTGAGACCTAAAGGGAGAGGTGGAGTGAGCCACGTAAGGGGGTATTAGCTGATAAGCATTTCTGGCAAGTGCTTGATGTTCAAGGGCCATAAGGGAGGCTGGCGTGGTTGGGGCCTGGCGAGCAAGGGTGGGGCAGAGACAGGAGAGGAGTTCAAAGAGAGGGCAGGGACCCTAGAGGACTTTGCAAGGGGCTCACAATCTCTCTAAGTACAATGGAATGCATTGGAGGGTTTGAAGTAAGCAAGTGATGTGAGATCAGCTTTACATTCTGTAAAGCCCACTCTGGAAGTGGTGTAGGGAACGGACTGTAAGAAGCAAGAATGGAAGTAAGGAGACCAGTGAGGAAGTCTTAGCAGTGAGACACGGGAGAGGCGGTGGTGAGCAGTTGGCAGGTGAGGAGCAGCAGATGGATTTTGGCAGTCGAGCCAACAAGACATGGCTATTGAGTGGATATGGAGAGTTTAGAAAATGAAAGTAGTTAAGGCTGATCCCAAGAGCATTAGTACCATAAACTGGGTGACTGTCTTAGTCATCTGGGGCCGCCATTATGAAATACCACAGGCTTGCAGGGCTTAAACAATAGGCATCTATTTTCTCACGGTTCTGGAGGTTGGGAAGTCCAAGATCAAGGTGCTGGCAAATTTGGTTCTTGCTGAGAGCCCCCTTCCTTACTTGCAGATGGTAACCTTTTCGCTGTGTCCTCACATGGCCTTTCCTCTGTGTGAGCGCAGTGAGAGAGGAATCTCCGGTGTCCTTTCCTCTTCCTCTAAGGATACCAGGCTTATTGGATTAGCTCCCCAACCTCATTTAACCTTAATTACTTCCCTAAAGACCTCCTCTCCAAAAAGAGTCCCATTGGGGGTTGGGACTTCAACATATGAATTTGGAGGGGGGTACATAATTCAGTCCACAATAGTGGTTTAAATAAGAAATGTATTGTCTCCCAGTTCTGGGAGCTGGAGTCCAAGATGAAGGTGTGGGCAGGGTTGGTTCCTTCTAAAGGCCATGAGGGAGCATGTGTTCCAGGCCTCTCTCCCGGCTTCTGATGGTTTACCGGCCATCTTGAGTGTTCCTTGGCTTGTAGAGGCATCAGCCCGATCTCTGTCTTCACCTTCACATGGCGTTCTCTCTCTGTGTGTCTGTGCTCTAATTTCCCCTTTGTATGAGGACCCAGTCATAGTGGATGAGGGCCTGCCTACCCCAGTACGACCTCAGTTTAACTAATTACACCTGCAATGACTCTATTTCCAAATAAGGTCACATTCTGAGGTCCTGGCGGTCAGAGCTTCAACATATGAATATTTGGAGGATACAGCTCAGCCCATAACATCAGATTGCTGCCTTATAGAACTGGGGGAACGAGGGGTTCCAGCTACTGGAAGAGGGAAGATTATGGGGCAGTTGCATATATGAGTCTGGTTCAGTGAAGAAATGTGGTGTGGTGTGGTGTGGTGTGGTGTGTGTGTGTGTGTGTGTGTGTGTGTGTGTGTGTGTGTGTGTGTGTGATTTAAAGTTATGGGACTGGATGGGATCACGTAGTGTGTGAAAGAAGGTAGGGAAAAATCCAAGACCCAAGTTTAGGAGTCGGGAGGAAGAACCAGCAAAGGAGAGTGAGAAGGAACAGCCAGTGAGGTAGTAGGTGGGGTAGACAGAAGGGAGGTGTCCTAGAATCTTAGAGAAGGGAGTGTTGTTTAACAGGAAATGTTGTCCAGTGAATCAACACTGCTGAGAGCCAGAGTAACACCAGGGCAGAGAAATGAAGGGTGAACTTGGCAACATGGAGTTCATAGGTGACCGTGGTAAGAGAAATTTCAGTGGAGTGGGGGCAGCTGAGGCTGAATTCAAGTGTGTTGATGACTACACTGGGAAGAGAGAGGAATTGAAGACAGTACCTGCAGACAAGTGCCTGTAAAGGAAGGGAAAAAAATGTGGCACTTTCTGGGGAAGGAGGTGGGAGTCGAGAGATGATTTTTTTTTTTTTTTTAAGACAGGAACGATGACAGCGCGTTTGCATGGTGAGGGGACTAGTTAAGTAGAGAGAGGGAATCCAGTGATGCTGGACAGAGTGGCAAGTGGGAGGGGATGGGATCTAGAGTACAGAGAAGGCATCAGCCTTAGAAAAGAGAAGGGAGATGTCCACTGTTTTCGCTCGAGGAGAGGAGGAAATGTTGGTTATAGAGGAAGGCAGGTTAATATGCTTGGTGATGGTATGGTGAGGGAATTTCCATTCTATATGTTCTCATTTCTAAATTGAATACGGACAAGGCAAGCAGGAGGGAAGTGGAAAGACATGGGGACTTGGAGGAGAGAGCAAATCACCATTCTGAGAATGGACTGGAAAAACACAAAACACAGAAGTCCTTCTGCACAGTGAGGTGTGCCCGGGTGAGGCTGGAGATCATAAATCTATAGGGCTGTACAATCTGCCAGCTTGTGTGATTCTCTCTAGCAGCACAGAGATGCTTAAGTGCAGGCGCACAGAGTACGAATAGTTGGGTTCATCCAAGGTTGGGGATTTGCCAGTCAATTGGGAAAGAGGGAAAG